>NW_024081240.1:0-113134 GCF_003009895.1 Hyaena hyaena | reverse complement strand
GGATCACGGGCGGGGCGGACCAGGGCCCGATCCCGGCCAGGCAGGGGACGGCGGCGGCGGAGTGGGAGACGTAGACATTTACTAAGGAGATTGCCCATAGTGAGCTGGCTGTGCGCCCAACGTCGCGAGGTTGGAGTCTAGAGCCCCTCCGGAGCTTCCCACTCCTCTTGAGGTCAAACACCCACTGAACACGAAAGGCCCAGCCTGGCCCTAGTGATGCATCCCTGGGACACGTCACAAAGAAGGACATGTCACAAAGAAGGGCGCGCACGCGCAGTGCGGCAGGAGACCCCAGCACAGGGCAAAGGGGAGGCCCCAGAGCCCCACCGGTTAGGCTCCAGTGCCTGGGACTTTCGGTAGCCAGTGGCGGGGTATAGGCTGCCTGCTGCCCTTGGTCAGTGCGCCCGTTGTCGTGTGTGGACAACCAGCAAGGCCACAGCGTGGGGACTGGAGGGGAGTGCCGTGGTTGTCAGGCCCCTCAGCGCCTCGGTGTGTGTCGCCAGCCCTTCCCCCAAGAAAGACGAGTGCTGGGGGACTCCCAACGCTGCGAGGGAGTGGCCCGCTGCCCCCCGGAACCTCTCTGCTTCCCTGCGAGGCTTCGAGCCAGCTGCATCTTCGTTGGGGCTGCCCAGGCTTTCAGCATCGCCCTCCAGACGGCGGCAGTTTCCAAGAGGTCGCCAAACACTGACCTGACTGATGCTGTGCCCCAAGACCTCCTTTCCTGGCAGGCGGGTCCTTGCTTTCTTCCTTTTGAGGAATTTGGCAAAACAGCATTTACAATTTAGATGCCCCTCAGGTCACACAGGTGGTGGTGGCTTATCTGGGATTCAAGCCCAGGGTAGTGACTCCCAGAGCTCTTACTCTGGACTGTGGTGCCTCACCATATATGCATAACGTGTTACCATGTTTTCTTTTTCTTTATCTTGGTTCTTAGGGTATTTAGCACGGTGTCATATTTACAGTGAGCACAGGCACTGCCCAGGACCAGGCCTCTGTTGAGCAAAAGAACAATTCATAAATTAATCAGGGACCACAATGGGTTCTGGTCTCAGAAGATGTAGGTCATGGACCACCAGCGGTAAGCATAGTACCGTCCCACATTTGTAACTGAGCCTTGCAGCCCAGATTTTCTCTTTGGTCTACTCTGACAAATCTAAATATGTAAGATTATATGTAAAGACTATATGTAAATATATAAAGATTCTATTCTAGATACGTTGTGGTCTCCCTGGGGGAAATTTATCTGTGGATTATTCCATATGGATTAGAAGCCAGTTTCTCTGGCCTTCTAGGAATATGTCTAGTAAGGCATCTCACTAATGTTGAGAAAGCTAGTATGTCATTTATTGTATGTTAAGAGTGGAGCATATTGGATTAAAGAAAGGTCAACACAATTTGGTCGCTGTGAGCATGCCAGCCAGGTTCATTCTTCCCCTCACATTGTTGGCACTTAAACAGAAGTCTAGAGATTCTTATGACCAACAGGGAAGAGTGTCTGGTAAGAAAAACAAGTATTATTGTCTAGGAGCTGGAAGCTTCACCATGAGGAAGAAGGTTTGAAAAATCTTGGCCTACATGTGGCTTTTCCTAGTTTAATCTCGTTTCTGTGGTTTACTTCATTGAAGTGTTTTCTCCCTCATGGGACTGATGTTGCATATCCAGGACATAAAATGCATAAGTTTCAGAACCAAGAATCTTATAGATAAGCAAAAAATTATATATTAAAAATTATATGATATATATATTATATTATATATATGTGAAAAAATAGTAAAACCTTGGATTTTGAGCAGCTTGTTCTGCAAGTGTTCTGCAAGACGAGTAGACATTTCCGATAAATTTTAACTTGGTAAACGAGGGATGTCTTGCAATACAAGGAGTTCATGATGCCAAACATCACATGACAATTAATCCAATGGTTTTCTCTCTCTGTCTTTCTGTGGAATTGTGGGTGATTGTCTCCCATGCTCTGATGCTCTGTCTCAGGCCACGGTGTTTGGCAGAAATCAGTGATTTTTCAGAATATTGGAAGGTGCCCACAACTGGCACTGGTGTCATTTTTTGTCACTTCAAAGCACCTATTAGCAGTCCTTTGCTTTTCCGTACAAGAGTAAGCTCAGGAATGTTTTGCTTCATTCTAGGTCAGCTGCCTGCAGATATAGTCCCTTTCCTCTGCTGCCTTATTGCCAGTTACATTACATAGAGCGTATGACAAGAGCTTATTAATACTGTAGTGCAGTCAACATCCGTTAGCAATAATGAAACTTATCCTACACAATAACCCCTTTCTCTGTTGTCTCTTTTGCACCAGCCACGAAGGTTTTCAAAGGTAAGTACAGGTAATTTGTTTATTTTTTTTTTATATTTTGTATTTTCTTTATTATTTTGTATTATAGTGCAATATTGTAATCATTTTTCATATGAATATTTTTGGGTTGTGGAACAAATCATCTGAGTTTCCATTATTTATCATGGGGAAATTGGCTTTGATAGACATGTGCTTTGGATGACAAGCATGCTTCTGCAACAAATTATGCTTGTGAACCAAGGCTTTATTGTGTTCACGTTTTCATATTTAAAATAGCACTGGCCATAATTCATATATTACAAAATTAGATTTAGTGCTCTGGTTATGAAAGCTTTTATAGTATGTTAGAGCGAATTTGGACTTCCATCCCCAACAAACTCAGGGGTTGGTAGGACACAAATGGTTTTGCTCAGACCCTAACTCTATTTGGGGGGAAAAAGAAGAAATATTATAAGCCCTTTTAATCTCTCTAAGAGCAAAATGATTTCCAGATAAGATATATAACTACAAGTCCTTTGATATCATTTGAGGTCAGTAAGGAACAGTTTCTTGGCGGTGTTTGTTTGAACAGAAATAGCAAGCTTGTGCAAATTTGAGGAAAATATTTCTTATTAGAACTCTGAAAAAGATGATGATATCAGATATATTTGAAAACAATAAATAACAGTCATGTTATTTCCATCATTTTATTTCCCAGGGTGGAAAAATTAAGCATACGGTGTGCGTTGGGGCTTCAGGACAATACAAGGAAATTTGGTTAAGGATATCCCAGAAAAATCTCCCTCTTGACTTCTTTTGTCAAATGGGAATAGACAGATGGGATGCTTTTTTGAAATGTACACCATTCTCTTACTTGTCCTTACAGGCAAAATATATTAGATGGCTAGTGGTTATTCCGAGATAATTTGCCTTGACAGAAGCAAACATGTTAAGACAGAATTTGTTAAGACAAAATATTTTTTGAATGATTAATTTTATCATTAATAAAAATATTTTTATAATAACCACAAATTATAGTTGCCAGGAAGATTCCTTCTCATTTTGCAATTTATGAAGCAACAATCTCCAGTTATAGTCCATGAAGCCATGGGTGTGTAGTCTTGGATGGAATTGGTAGTAGTGACAATGAACCAAAGCTGACACCCTGTGGTTCAGCACTCCCTCCCTGTTCCCTTGTCTTGCTCACCAATAATCTGTTGTAATTTGTACAGAGTTACTATGGAGGGAAGATGGAGTGACCCATGGAACTCATTAAATGAATTCTCCCCCTAAAATATCTTTTGTCTCCTTGTTTTCAACCCCTATTCCCTCTTCTCTTGACTGTAAACAGGGCTCAGCCGAAGCACACAGCCTTGCACAGCCCCTTCTTTGGACAATGTTTTCTTGATCGTTCTATTCATCAGTCCTGCATTTCACTTTTTGCCTTCTTTAAATGTATGTAAATCTTTCTGTGGTTGAGGACTTCCACAACTATTGGCTTTGATTGGTATTAATTTTGGTATTTCTACACTTATATTAAATACGGTTTCAGGAGGAACAGAAAGTAAATCTGTTTTTCTAGCCTTCCGCCTTGAACTGAAAATACCGGTTGATTTTAGCATCCAACATTCCCATATTAAAAAACTCAACCTCAGCATTCACATTCAACTTTTCTTGAGAAATCACTAAGAAGTTAGGATGTGGTCATTTCTAATGGAAAATAATACCTATCTCATGGAGTTGATTTGAAGACTAAATGAGATAATGAACATGAAAATGATTTGTAAAGTTTAAAGTTGTCTAAGAGACTTGTGTGAGAGGCAAGATGTCAGAGAAGTAAGGAGCACTTTACTTTTCTCCTGCCCACATCTCTCAAACAAAGAAGGCCTGAAGCCATAGGACACTGAATTGGAAGAGTCTGGGAGGACAAGAGAGAGAGTTCACTAAGAAGACAGCCTCATAGGTGTGTGATTGCCCACTGGGGAAGATAAAAATACCGAGAGGCATGGAGGGGAGGGAGCCCCCTCCGCAGAGAGCCGCAGAGAGACAAGGGAAAGAGAAAGAACTGCCAAAACTGTTCATAGAACTGTTGGCTGGAGAAGAGAAAAACCTCAGCCTGGGAAGGAGAGGTATCCTATCATCCTATCTCTAACTGCAGGGTGTTTGGAGACAGATCCTATCTCTAGCTGTGGCTTTTCCTTTGGGCTGGGTGCCCTGACCTGGAGAAACTGCTCCCCTACCCACCCCCCCCTACTCTATCCCGTCTAGGAAGTGACCTGACCTGTGGGATTACATTTCAGATGGTATCATTAAAGTGCACAGACTAATATCTGGAAACGAAGCAGGGCTTGAGACATAGAACACAGGCTACCTTAGCTACGCCTGTGGCACAGGGAGATCTGACCCAAAAGAGTGATTTGTTTTATTTTTTGAACTTACTTGTTTGATTTTCCCAAACTAAGAAACCAAAGGGAGATAGAATAGTCTGTGCCGAGGTGTACCTAAGTCATGGGATGCCACATTCCCAGTGTCCAGAATTCCATATTCTTGTAGCCTGAGACTTTTAACTTGGAATAAGAGAAGCATTACTTTTCTGATTTTCATAAAGTCTTTTAGATATATATCAATCAAGTATAAATAATTTGTTTTCATTATTTTATATATTTTATATAAAACATTTGTTTTCATTATGACAACTATGTAAAATACTTATATTATTTTATTATAAATGTTTTTTCTGGAGTTAATTTTTCCTGGACTCAATTAAGTTTTACATAGTTATGGCATGATATTTAAGAAATATTATGTCTTTTCTCAATGTCATTGTTAAGATTTGCATTTCATTATGTGACTAGAATTCAATACAATTTTATTTTTTTAAATTAACATTTATTTATTATTTTTGATAGACAGAGAGATAGAGTGTGAGCAGAGGAGGTGCAGAGATAGGAGGCACAGAATCGGAATCAGACTCCAGGCTCTGAGCTGTCAGCAGCTGGGCTCAAACTCACAAACTTTGAGATCATGACCTGGGCCAAAGTTGGCCACTTAACGAACTGAGTCACCCAGGCACCCCAAATTCAACATAATTTTAACAAATTTTTTCTTTATTAAATAAATAATTTTAAAGTATGAATTTTATTTTTTATTAAGTTTGTCCATAATGGCATAGCACAAAACTATAATTAGATATCATTCAAAGTGAAAATGCAGTATTTTCTAACACGTTTATTTGAGTCCTCAATTAAGAATAAACTTTATTGTTAGATGTTAAAATGCCACTATTACCAAAGCAATGAGTTTGATTCCCTTAATTAGATATACCCTATGCTATATTTAGGAATAAGTAATGTGTTTAACATGTTAGTTGTTTGAAAATGGAAATACATTTCATCAAAGAAGCTGTAATGTGAAATTTATGGTTTGGATTCCAGGGGGTCCACATGCTATCCACAATGTGCCTTAAATTTGGTCCAGGAATTAAATAATTTTTCAATATCTTATTCTGCAGATCTAATTTAACAACCACAGTGTGCCAACAATTCTTGTTTTTGACCTAAAACTATGAAAAAGATAGGCAAGATGTTAGCAAGGTCTTCAGTTGTGGATTGCAGTAATGTTCAAATTTTGTGATTGTAACCTTGTATATTTTGCCGTCTTGTTTGTAGAAGTGATACGGGCCTATGTCAAATGATAGGGCTGTTTTATGGGCTTGATTGTGATAAATATCAATTTTTAATGTATTTATATAAATTTAAATATTTGTATAATTTAGAAGCATCATATATTTTTATAATTTTTCCTAAATATATGAAACATTCATCCAAGAAGAGATTCAGAGATTCCATCTAGCTCCCATTATTCAGATGAGAATAGTGGTACCGAAAGTGGCTATCATGGAGGAGCAGTTTTACAAAGTGGGCTCTAGAACCCTAAATTCTAATTTCCAGTTGCATATTATTTTCAAGATACTATGACAATAGCTGTCAACTCATGTGTATATATTATGTGTCAAAACCTCTTCTTGGTACCTTTTATAGCCACCGTATGATTGAATAGCATTATCCTGAATTTGCAGATAAGAAAAATTAGATTCAATGAGGTTATTTGACAACAAGAAATCTTCAGAATAAAAACCCAAGTCTTTCTGAAACCAGAGTTCAAACCTTAACTACTTGACTACACTGCCTCATAGGTCATTCTGCCTGATTTTCTGAAAGAAAGAAAAAGAAGAAGTTAAAAAAAAAGTAGTTTAAGTTTCAGTTATCATGAAATTGATAGTTTCTTCTTCATGAACTCTGCTCTAGATAGCACCAACTTAAAATACCTGTTCTACCATTTAAGACTTCACTGTCAAATTTTACTTACTATGTTTTATTTTCAGAAATCTCCAGTAAATAACTTGGCTCTAATAATGGTGGCCAATATTCTCCCCCAAACAAAAATAAATATAAATCTATATTGATGATTTAGATTATACCTAGAATTTGCTTCCTACCTTTTTTTGAGAATGTAAACCCCACATTTCATTGAAAATACCAAATTTCTTTCTTATAAGCTTAGGATCTTTTCTGTTTGTTTTGCTCTAGCACTGAGGTATCTTTTGAAAGAATTTTGCCTTGAAATTCTTTTTCATTTCAGAGAATACAAATCTTATTTCCCTAGATGCTTTGCAGAATGATCCAGCTTTTTATAATAAAGGTTCTAAATTTTAAATATATCTTAACTCTTTTAAATTCCAATTCCTTACAGTTAAATGTTGGGCTTTCTTACATGTGATACAAATGCTGTTAACTGTGTGGAATGTGAGAAATAATTGTATTTCACTTCAAATGTCAGGGCAGACAGGGTGGAGACTGCCCATAGGAGCAGCACACTGTATTAGTTTTCTTTGCATTTGAAACATTTTCAAAGTCATGTTACTGAAAGAGGTCTGCAGAAAAGATTGTACTACCAAGGAAGTTGGATGCACATACATTCATTTAGGAAGTATTACCCTATGCTGCCTTCTGAAAAAAATGAAAACACTAGAATTCAGTTGGTCATAGATGATTGGAACTGGATTGGGGTTTCTTTAGAGTGCCCAAGGGACTATTAGGTACCCTGGAATGAGAGTACTTACTACCTATGAGTCTTTAGAAATGGATGATAAAAAACTAAATGAATGAGTTACTCTTTTAGAGTGGTTTAAATGGGAAATGAGAATGAATCCGTAATTGGTAGTGGGAGCAGTGGATAAATGTCATCCATCAAGAGGAAAATATCCAGAATGCTTGTGTAAAGTGAAAATTTGGAGTCCATGGCAAGTGTCATGAAAGATCTCAGAGTAGCTGAATTACCAAATTGTACCCTAGAATAGGGAAAAACATGTATCTATTGCTGAGCCAAACTAACAGACAAGGTGTGTTGCTAAAACTGCCTTGGATTTTGTATTCATCCTTTCCTACAAGCCTGACACTCTGGCAATTGCAACTGTTTCCCTTCCTTTTTAGATTTTTCAACTCACAAAACCTGTACCATAAATCCAGGTAATTACCATCTGTGCAAACTAAAAGTGCTTGCCTAGCATCAGAGCCAATAAAGACTAGATTAGATGTCAAGGGAAAGGGGTGAATATTAACACTGCAAAGTCTGTGGTTAAATGGAGTTCGAGAGCATTTGAGCACAGGTTTTAAAACAATGATACACATGATCAATCCAGCAGTGCCAAATACACAATATTATTTTTATACTGAATACCACAGCCTCACAGGGGGGTGGGAAGGACAGTTTTTAAAAGCATTGGAAATTTCCAGACAACCTCTAGCTTGAATACTGATCAATGATATTTGAACTGTGCTTTAAATTTTATCAACTTTAATTCTAATAAAATTTTAATTTATCAATATTTATTTTAGCAATGGGAAATGTGACTTTCAAAAAGTAATTATTATATAATTTATTTTATGTTTGCTCATAGTTGTATTCAAAATAGTATTTTTAAATTAAGAAATATCTCATAATATATCTTAAATTTGATATATAATATTTAATGCTGTTTACTTTAATAAATCTTTCTGGGGTGCCTGGGTAGCTCAGTCGATTTGGCATCCAACTTTGGCTCAGGCCATGATCTCACCGTTCATGAGTTCAAGCCCCGCAGTCAGCTCTGTGCTGACAGCTCAGAGCCTTGAGCCTATGTTAGATTCTGTGTCTCCCTCTCCCTCGCTCTCCTTCCCTTGCTTGTGCTCCCTCTCTCTCTCAAAATAATAAATATTAAAAAGTTTTAAAAAAGAGAAATATTTCTGCATCATATTTAATTTCTAATAAAATGTGTAAAAAATGCTAAAAAGCAAAATAATTTGTATTACATATTCATAATGTGGAAAACTATGGAAAAATTGACAGTTCAGCATGTAAATTTCAATGTCATCCACATGGAATTTCTGTAAAATGAGGAACAAATGTGATTGAAGCCCTACTGTAACAGTTGCATAAATTAACTTCTTTTCTTGACTCTTGTTGCTCTGTAGGTTTGACAGAGAAGCCAGCACTCAGTGCAGCATATAACTCTGCAAACACTAACATGTCTTCTTTGATTTTTATGTTACACGTTTTTACTAGTGATTCAAAACAAGTATGTTTGTATGGGTGATCAAATGAATATACTTAAATTGATTTCGATAGAGTAAGAATAATAAGGCAAAATGATCTAACTTTTTTTCCCTGGGAACCCATTAGCTTCAAATAACATTAACATTAAGCCATATTAAATAATAAGGGACTTCAAAATTAAGGTTTGGGCTAGAGGTTACTAATTTTTAAAATCATTAAGACAGGAGTGGTCCTTGAAGCAGAAGGGGTGCAGGATGAGATGTCCCCAAAATGTACCACTTTGGCATGAAGATGATTTCAAATTAAAAGTAATAAAAGCACTGGAGTTCCTGGGTGGTTCAGTCAGTGAAGTCTCCAACACTTGGTTTCAGCTCAGGTCATGATCTCAAGGTTCATGAGTTGGAGCCTCCCATTGGGCTCCATGCTGAGGGTGGGGAGCCTGCTTATGATTCATTGTTTCCCCATCTCAACCCCTCTCCCACTCATGATTGCCAGTGGGTGTGCACATGCTCGCATTCTCTCTTTCTCTTTCTCTCTCAAAATAAAGTTTAAAAAAGAACTTTAATTTTAAAAAAATGTAATAAAAACAATGGGTGCTGGAAAAGCTCTCTGCTTCCCCCATATAACTGCCTAAATTTAATTGGAAAATAGATATTGCAACCTGAAGAGTATTAACACAGACCCCCCCCATCATTACCAAAGGAACTGATCTGCATGATAGAGCAACCTCCTTTCCCCCAAAGATTCCCTTTCAACCTTCTTGCTAACGAGTTTTCTCCCCTTTGTGCCCTCAAGGCTCCCAGCTCTCTCCTTAGCTCAGTTCAGCTTCAACTAACCTCATTGTCTTTGGAATTTCATTTTTATGTGGATTCCCCGTATTTTCTCCTGTTAATCTGCCTCTTGTCAATTTGATTCTATATTCAGCTAGAAAAACCATAGGATAGAGGAAGGTCTTTCTCCCCATCAAAGCCATACATGTAGGTGTCATTCCTTAGGAAGAATAAATGTCTTGAAGAGAGTAAAGATCCTGGGTCGGAGCCTGAGGGACACTGACATTAAGGAAAATGAATCTATAAATATTGAGCAGTTCAACTGGGTGGAGGAATCCCCAGATAGAATACCCATTACAAATGTCAAAAAAGGAGAGTCCTTCCAGGAGGGAATAATCAACAGTGTCATATGCTGGAGAAGTATTCGGTAACATGACAATGAAGAAGAATTAAAAATATAATATACTGCTATGATAATGCATATTAATACTTCTATTAGTCTATAAGTATTAATAATGCTTCCATTAAAATACTTAAAAATCACATTTGGAAGTTCATTGTGATCTCAGTTATAGATAAATTATTCTAGATTGACAGAAAAAATAGAAATTGAGTATAATATTTTCTTATACTTCTCAGTGAGGGAATGCAAAGAGAAGCCACGCATTTGGGGTTAAACCAAACAAATAAATACAGAAATGAAAACCCTAAGGAAAAAGAAAAGGTAAACTCAAAGATACACAGCCAGACTTAGAAACTATTCATTTATGAAATGATGCTGGTTTAGAACTCTGAGCACTTTTACTACCTTCTTAGGTCAAAGAATATTAAAACATGTTGGGATTTAGAACAGATGGTCAAGAAAGAATTCTTAAGACACCTTTGGTGCAGAAAGGTGGTTTTATTAAAGCACAGGTGATGGCTTATCAGAGTGGCAGTGGGATTTGGAGCTAACAGTCAAGAAAAAATTCTTGAAGATGCCTTTGTTTCAAAAAAGATGATTATATTAAAGCACAAAGATAGGACCCATGGGCAGAAAGAGCTGTACTGGGGTTGTGAAAAGTGACTGCTTATATACTTTGTTGTTGGGGAGGTAAAGGCAAATGGGAGGCCTCCAGAAGGACTTTGATATGATAAAGAGGACTCCTTAGATACTGGAAGCCTTGCTATTGTCAAGCTAATATTGCTTTTTTTTAGTATAGCATTAAAATTAGGACAATTGGGGGTTCCTGGAGAAATGTTCTATTCTATTTACCTGAAGTATTTGTCAGTAGGTTGCAGGTTATAAGGAAATTTAATTTTTACTTGTCATTTCCTTCTTGCCTTTGTTCCCCACATTACTATGGGGGAGGGTGATGTTGGACCTCCAGGAAACCAAGTCTATAGGTTTCTGGAGATTAAGCAATTGATTACATTTCATTTTTCTTAGAATTTACTAAGATATTGGTAAACTGATAGGAAACTCATGCCCTGCATGACTGTGAACTCTATCAGTTAACCATTTGTTTTCTTCTCTTTCCTTTGTTCTTGGATATCCAGAAGTGCCTGAAAAATGTCACACATATCCCATGTGGAGGGGCAAGGGGTGCTGTTAGTTTGTAATTTGCCCTCAGCTTGCCTTATGCTACCTCATCACAAGGACAAAACACATGGGCAGAAAGAATCGTACTGGAGTTGTCAGGTTGACTGATTATAAACTTTCAAGTTAGGAGGGCATTAGGGATAGCATATGTCTCTAAGGAATTTTAGAAGCAAGTTTTTCAGGACCTTGAGAGGACTAGCTATTGTTAGGAAGAGGTCATTTATTACTATCTAATAAAATCTTAGTCATGAGACCCCTCAGGTGTACATCAATGGGCCATATACTTGGAGGATGATTGTGAATATATATCTTGGGAGTTAGAGATAAAGGATGTTTCCAAAGGAATTTTTATATGTTAAAGAAGACTTACAGGACCCTAGAGGTTGAGTTAATATTAAGATAAGGTTGCTTTTGCCCTTAGCAAAGTATTAACAGCAAGGCAGTTGACTTCCTAGAAGGTCACTCTGCTTATCTCAAGGACTTGTTAATGCGTGGTAAGTTGTAAGGAAATTTTTTTTTGTTTGCCTTTATTCCCCACATAAGGTAGGCCATAAACTCTACAGTGACACATACCATATCTGTCTTTTCACTGCTACATAATAAACAACTTACTTAATTTGAGGCCTATATTAAGTTCTTAGTATGGTTGAATAAATTAATGTTTTTTTTTTAATTTTCAAAATGTTTTATTTATTTCTGAGAGAGAGAGACAACATGAACAGGGGAGGGTCAGAGAGAGAGGGAGACACAGAATGTGAAGACAGGCTCCAGGCTCTGAGCTAGGGGTCAGCACAGAGCCCAACACAGGGCTCGAACCCCCAAACCATGAGATCATGACCTGAGCTGAAGTCGGACACTTAACCAACTGAGCCACCCAGGCTCCCTTGAATAAATTAATGTTCTTAACCTTCCTAGTAGTTTCTCTTCAGTCTTGTTCTAACTTAAGAGAAGCAACATTTAATTAACTGTACTAATAACTTTGTTTCAGGTGCAACCTGTGCTCAACTACTGGTAACAGAGACCCCAAATTAACACTGGTTACTATAATAGGGGTTTATATTTCTCTCTGATGGAAAAGAAAAGCACAAAAAGGCAAACCAGGCTTGCAGATCAGAGATACTATTATTTACATTTCTAATAAAAAATATTACAGAATGCTTTTTTCATAGAGAGTGTATCAATAATTACAATCTCTCTCTAGTTAAGAATGTAACAACTCTGCCCATTTAGTCCCCCTCTTTTCATTCTTGATGTCAGTTTACTGAGTGTTATGATGGGTATTCATTAACAAATTACAGCAGCTGTAGTTTTGTAGTACTTCCCATTTTACTTCTATGCAGCAGATAAGTGGTTGACACAGTCATCAAATTACAAAATTAGTGTTTTCTAAATCTGAGTGTTTATTAACCTTTACGAGTGTTTTTGATTTCTGACAGTGTCATTATGTGCCTTGCTGATGATTAGATAGACATATTGACCGATAGAATAAAATGGAATATCTACAAATAAACTCTTAAATCTATGCTAAACTGAATTTTCACAATGGTGCCAAGTCAGTTAATGAGAAGAGTCTATTCGAAAAGCAGTGCTTGGAAAACTGGATATATGTTTGCAAAAGAATGAAGTGTAGACCTTTATCAAACAGCACATGCAAAAAAAAGAAATCAAAATTGAGCAAAGGCTAAAAAAACCTAAGCTATAAATCTCTTAGAAAGAAGCATGGGAGCAAATATTCACAACTTTTTATTTAGCAGTGGTTTCTTAAACACCCCAATATGATCCTAATAACACAGACTAATAAAACAAGAGATAAATAAGAATCCACCAAATTGAATAGTGGATAATGATGTTCTTAAATTAGATTACATAATGTAATTGGTATAGATTTCGTATATACAGAATTTTTACATATCAGAACTTAGCAAAGCAGTTTTTGCTATCTTGTATAAAATATGGAATTTTATCTGTTTTTCATATTTAGGTTGTTTTTTAATTTAAAAAATATTTACATGTCTTTAAGAACATTCTAGATTTAGAAAATTAATCCACTGGTACTTGCCCCCAAATCACACCCCAAAACTTTGTTTCTTTCCTGTTGATCTAATTTCTTTAGTAAACAAAGTGTAGCTGGTAATTTCTGTTGCCTTGTCTGCCTCTTATTGTTTAAAGTATGTATGTGATTCCTTGGAAGATGCTGCCTATATATAGCAACAAAAGACTTTATACTTGGAAATAATTGTGTTTATTCCATGATTAACAAGCTAGGAAGAGACATAGATTATTCAAAAATGATCACTTTAATACTTTCACCAATGTTGGCTGCTTCATTTCAACATTACCCAGTGACAGATTAACAGGACTTGAAAGTGAATACTTTGGTTTTCAGGATATGGTGAATAACAAGGGCATGCTCTCAGAACTACACAAAATAATCTCTATATGAATTTCATGCTTGAAAAATGGAAAGTTTGAGAGACATTCATAGCTATTAAATAAATTTCTTGAAATTTGGAACTTAGTCTGCAGAAGAATTAGAACAAGTCATTTAGAAAAGCTGCTGGGCAATTAGGAATATATGTGGAACTACAATTTTTTGGCATCTGTTTGGAAAACAGATTCCATACTTGGCATCAAGGCACTCCGTTGTCAAGCATGCCTAATATTGTAAATCCCACTTGTGAGTATGGCTATTTAAAAAGGTTGAAATATGGAAATGACTTGTAAATCACCGTTTAGATCCTACATTACAGAATTAAAATTATAAACATGGCCAAATTAGTATTTTCTGTCTAATTACTTTGGTTTTAAAACAAAATATGCTTAATAGAGACATGTGGGCAATATATAAAGATTAAGCTATAAACAAATCCTGATTACAGATACTATTTAGTAAAGGAAACTTAAATCTTACTCATGCTATTCTGAGAGCTGTTACAAATTAACAAGGGGTCACATTACAATTGCATAGTGAGGTGATACTCAAATCTACTACTACACTAATATTGTAAGGGATGGCCAGTTAGGAAAAGAGAAAGAGAGGAGGGAGAGAGAAGAAAAGGGAATTATCCAAAGAAATAAACCCAATGCGGGGCCCCTGGTGGCTCAGTTGGTTAAACAGCTGACTTCAGCTCAGGTCATGATCTCATGGTTCGTGGGTTTGTTTTTTTTTTTTTTTTTTTTTCTTCAACAAAGAACAGGCTTTATTCTCACACCAGAAAATGAAGCTGGAGCTAGAAATGATTAGCCCTATAAGAATCGGCGAATCAACCTCTCTGAAATTTTGCAAACTCTACAATGACACTTCTGAGATATTCTTGTATTTGTGTTCTTCACTCCTGAGCTCACAACGTTGGGATGTGTTGCCACGAGGTAGATGCTGGAAATCTGGCATCTTGTCACTCAAATCCATGATCATCGATTCTCTAGTTAAATGAACTTAGGCTCCACGGCTGCAGCTAGCAGGTGGCAGGAGCTGGGGCTCAAGCCAGCAGCTGGGCTTAGGACTGCTGCTTCCTTTTCAGTGGCCCTTAAATTCTAGATGGCGGTAGAGAAAAGTCTTCAAAGTTCTGTGAGCAAGGGCGCGGGGGATGCGGAGCAAGACTGAATCTCCATGTTGTTTGAATTGTAATGGTTTAATCCAACACTGTTTAAATGTCTCACTGCTTAATTGTTTGAATTTCCGCGTGCATCTTGAACAATCCAAAAAGGGTGATGCTCCCACCAAAAAAAAAAAAAACCCCAAAGCGTAGGGTTCTGTGCTGACAGCTACCTCAGAGCCTGAAGCCTGCTTCAAATTCTGTGTCTCCCTCTCTCTCTGACTCTTCCCTGTTCACGCTGCCTCTCTCTCTTGGAAATAAATAAAACATTTTAAAAATTAAAAAAAAAAAGGAATAAACCCAGTGCAACTATTCCCCAGCATTTTTGTAAATTAAGTCTGCAACTTCTGGCCATTTAGTCCCAGTAGTTCATAAATAGTCTTGTTTTAGTTCATTTTCATTAATTGGCTCATCAATATTAGCTAATTTTATTTTACACCATACTGTTATGTAAAAGAGTACACATGGATGGACCTACTTTTATTTTGTTTATTCCGATTGAATACCAGGAGACAGGTATAGATCTTCAGTTAATTAAATCTTGTCTTTCTGAACGTTTTAAATACGAGTTTGACCAACTAACCATTGCTAACTAAACCACTAAACTAACCATTTAAAAATGTTTAACTATGTTGAATAAATATAGCTACATACTTTTATGAATGATTTCTCACACCTTGTTATTCTTGGTGGCTTCATTTTCATAGTAAGACTGGCAGTTCAAGACCTCGTGTATACTAAGTACTATGTTAGGCACATTGCTGCATTGCTTCAAATGTCATGTCATCACATACTTGTGTTCTATATTAGAAGGAAGAGTATAGAACTAAAAGTTTTGTTTGTTTGTTTGTTTTTCCCTCCTTTATATTGCAAATATTTTTTTTACTAAAGGAAATGTTTTTTTTGGGAAAAAAAGAATATACATCTATAGACCTTTTCCTTTTATTCAATGGCCAAACTTAATTCCATAACTGGTAAGGTATGTGTGTTGGGGAAGAGACAGATGTGTAAATAACTCTATACTTAGAGTTCCTGAAGATTGCTTAGCAGTATCACCAAATCCAGCATACCATTTATTCATTATCCCAGTATCCCAATTATAGTATTCAATGGAGAAAACTTGAATTCTTGAAATTTAAAGCAATTTTTATTCATTGTTTTATCTCAAGCACCTGACATAGTGCCACCTTACAAACTATAAACATAAATACATGTGTGCATGTGTGTATACACACATAATTATATAAAATACATGTAAATAGATATATATGCAGGCAGAGAGGATATATATATATACATTATATATATATATATATATATATATTAATGTTTATTTTTGAGAGAGAGAGAGCAGGGGAGGGACAGAGAGAGAGGGAGACACAGAATCCGAAGCAAGCTCCAGGCTCTGCTCAGAGCCTAACGCGGGGCTCAAACTCACAGACTGTGAGATCATGACTGGAGCCAAAGTTGGATGCTTAACTGACTGAGCCACCCAGGTGCCATGAGGAGATATATATTAATAAATACATATATACATTCCATCCTCTTGTTATTCTTCAGTATTATGTTGGCTAATTTAGGCCTTTTCCTTATAAGCTTTAGAATCAATTTGTCAGTGCCTACAAAATAGCCTGATGGAATTTTTGTTAGAATAAGTTATGTTCTAATTCATATGTGAAACCTGATCCTTCACTGACAAAAACTGTAATGTTATATAGGATTCAACCTAATGGAATTTAAAACTTCCTAAATCCTAAGATAGAACTTGTGCAATCAATGTATTTAAAATAGAAATTGAAGCAAAGGAAGTATAGTCAACCTGTAGAAGACTTTGAAACAAGTTGTTGGTGTAACCTGATTGGAACCTAATCTATTCACTGCTAACTCAGCATTTTTACAAAATTAATGTTCTCAGCCATGAGTCTATCCAGTCACCCAACAAAAAGGTTTGATTGCTTATGCCTTATTAAGTTTTGATACCTTAGAGTTGCAATGATAAATAATAACTGTCTATGATTCTCACAGTATAATATTCTATCATATGTCAATTACATTGCTCTTTGTAGAGAATACATTTAATAGATCCTTGCGTAGTGAGATTTAATGTTTTCTTTTTACTGTCTTCTTTGTACTCACTTATTTTCTGTATAATGATTTTTTTTGAGAAAATGTACATTGAAAGCCTAAAGTCCATATTCATATCATAAATAACTGTCGCTTGGGGCGCCTGGGTGGCTTAGTCCTTTAAGCGTCCGACTTTTGCTTAGGTCATGATCTCGCGGTTCATGGGTTCGAGCCCCGCGTCGGGCTCTATGCTGACAACCAGCTCAGAGCCTGGACCCTGTTTCAGTCTGTGACTCCCTCTCTCTCTGACACTCCCCTGCTCACGTTGTCTCTCTCTCCTAGAAATAAATTTAAAAAAATAAATAAATAAATAACTGTCGCTCTTATGAATATCACTAATCTAATGTTATTTTAGAAATAATATTAAATTCTTTATCGGGTTAAATAAATGCCATATTTTCAGTAGTGTTATGTTAGCTCTTGCTTTCTTTTCCTTTTTAAAGACTGAGATTCTCATCTGTGCTAGTTCATATGACTCTATAGAGTACTATAAGGGAGCTCCTAACACGTTTGAATTGAAACCTTAATTTTACATTGTATTAAAATCTCTCTAACACTAGAATTTCACATAGACATGACTGGATACTTTTCTAATTTTTAGCAAAATAAGCTAGTCATAATAATATCACACATAACTTCATTTTTAAAAATTTATTTTCCTCTGTACTTATTCTTTTGTGGACAAACATATGCTTGGGGCACCTGGGTGGTTCAGTCAGTTGGGTGTCCGACTTCAGCTCAGGTCATGATCTCACAGTTTGTGAGTTCGAGCCCAGCATCGGGCTCCATGCTGACAGCTCAGAGTCTGGAGCCTGCTTCGGATGCTGTGTCTCCCTCTCTGCAGCCCCTTTGTTTCCTCTCTCTCTCTCAAAAATAAACAAACAACAAAAAACATTTTAAAGAAATATATGCTTAAGCATATTAGCTGCTATTTTAAACCAATAATTACAGTGGTTTTCAACATTTTTATGAAGCTACTTTGTATAAATAACTTATAATAAGAAAAATATCATTTTCACTATTCTTTCTTTTCCCCCACAGGTTTATTTACTTTTTGTCTTATAATTTATCTTGGTTGGGATTAGAGTACTGCCTTGTTAAACATCAGTACTGTTTTATTATTGCTTAATTTGAGAATCAGCTTTGGTCTTAGTTATATACATATATAACATATTACAGTAGAAATCACATACTACCTACAGTCACATTGACCTCAGAAAATCATTTCATTCCAAATAACAGAATTATTTTTGTTTAATAATAATTTATATGTATCATGTTTAAGTTTCTAAAATTTTATTCATTGAAAGAGTGATACAAATAGTATGATTATTATGACATTCAACATGGCAAAATGTGAAATGATACACTGCTCAAACAAGTGTAATAAAAGAAAGTGTTAAGTCCAAACCCAAGCAATTCAAAACATGGATGCTTTTGTAGAAAGAAAGAAAGAAAGAAAGAAAGAAAGAAAGAAAGAAAGAAGAAAAGAAAGAAAGAAAAGAAAGGGTGAGAGGGAAGGAAGAAAAAATGAGCATTATTTCAGTTCCGAATAATTAATGGGACGCTTGGATGGCACAGTTGGTTAAGCACCTGACTTTGGCTCAGGTCATATCTCATGGTTCGTGGGTTTGAGCTCCATGTCGGGCTCTGTGCCGATAGCTAGCTCAGAGCTTAGAGCCTGTCTTAAGATTTTGTGTTCCTCTCTCTTTCTGCCCCTTCCCTGCTCATGCTTTCTCTCATCTCTCTCTCAAAAAGAAATAAAAACATAACAAAATAATAAACAAATAAATAAATAAAACAAAAACAAATAATTAGGATTTCTTGTCAATATGGTTGAGGAACCAGTGCCTATAACTCCCATAGATATCTTTTGGATATCTCTGTGGTAAAATAAAATCAGAGTTGTTGCTACGCCTTAGGCTTTAGCACACATATGTACATACAGACACACATACTCATATACATACATGTACTATGATTCAAAATAGATTTATTGAAATCTGCTACATAATAAATAAATATATATACCATTTAAAAATAAAAACAGCAGTCTTGAGTATTCTAAATAAACATTCAGATTAGGTTAATTTATTTAAGATTATTTTTTCTCCTTTTCCTCCCTTAAAAAAACAATTTTAAATTCTTCAAGATGGTGACAAAGTAGAGGATCCTAGGCTCCTCTCGTTCAAGGAACACTACTAAATAACTATCAAATCATCCTAAATACCTCTAAAGACCTGAAGACTGGCAGAACAAATCCCACAACTAAAAGGTGAGAAGAGGTCACATTTGAAGAACGTAGAAAGTGGGGAGACATGGTCTAGGGGAGAAACAGATCCTGGGTGCTGCAGGGGGTGGGCAGAGCTATAGTCATGGAGAAAGGAGAGAGAGAGATGAACACACAGGGAAACACATAAGTAAAACGTTTCCCCCGAAGCCATTGGCTTGGAAAATGAGAGGGCCTGAATTTTGTAAGTTCTTGCAACCAGTGGAACTGAAAACCTGGAGTTTTTAAAGGTCATCAGGGTTGGCTTGGATAGAACCTGTAGCACATTGTCCTCCTGGAGAGAATGGAGAATCTGGGTGGGAGCAGAGAGCATAGAAACAGCATTTGAAGAATACCTGGGGCACACAGTGGAAAGATTATTCACTTTTTTCAGAGCACTTTCCTGATGGACAGCTTCACAAAGACCCCCTCTGCAGGAACAAAGGAGCTGGCTGGTGCCATGTCCCTCCCCTACCCCTCACCATAAGCAGAGCCACCTGAGAGAAGGAGCTCAGTGCAAACACTGGCTGCCTAACTTGTTTATGCCAAACCCCACACCCATGTACCCTGGTGGGATTGTCCTTCACAGTCAAGCTTGTGTAAGTTCTAGTACAACTGGTCACTACCCCAGGAGCCAGTACAAGCCCCTGCCCACATCACATCTCTGAAGCCTGGGGGTTTAAAGGTCAGTAGGCTTGGATAAGATATAGCCAGGAGGGCACTGTGCTGCTCTTGGAGAGAAGGAAGACAAACAACCAGGGGGCAGACAGCATTGAAACAGGGATCTGATAAATGCCTGGGACACACAGGGAGAGATTATTCGCTATTCTAGGAGCTCTTCCCTGAGAGTCAGCATTCATGGAGATACTTCTCTGGGAACATAGGAGCTGGTTGGTGCCATTGCCCTCCTCCACCCTTAGGGTAAACATAGAGTCACCTAAGGGAAGCAGCTCAGCACAGACAATGGTTTCCTAACTTGTTTATACCAAACTCCACTCTGAGCTCCCATAGAACTTCATTTCTCAGTCATTTGCCTCAGTCACAGTGCAGCAGGCACCTGCTACAGAAGACCAGCACAAACTCTTGCCCACACCACATCTCCTGTCCAGAGAGTTCTGCAGGGAGTTCTGGTAGAGTTGGTGTGAGGTCTCATATCACAGGCACACTAGAGCACACCTAGTTAAAACTCCCCACATTCAAGCCAGGGGCCCAACACTGCTAAGAGCAGGCAAGGAGAGCTTCTACAGACGGCTGGTCTGAATTATAGACCAACCAAAACACAATAACAGAACACATGCAGCACACATCTGAGACACTCCATGAAGCACCAGGCCTTGGGCACTATGTGGCATTTTCTTCATAAAGACATTACTTTCAGGATCAGGAGATATAAATGGCTTTTCTAACAGAAAGAAGAAGACAGAAACTGAGAAAAAAAAAATGCCAAGATGGAGGAATTTATACCAAATGAAGAACAAGATAAAACCAGGGCTAGTGATCAAAGCAAAGATATAAGTAATGTGTCTCATGGAGAATTTAAAGCAATAATTATAAAGATATTCACTGGACTTGAGAAAATAATAGAAGATATCAATGAGAACCTTACCACAGAGATACAACGCTTAATAAAAACAATCAGAGATGAAGAATGCAGTAAATGAGATTAAAAACATGCTTGATGTAATGAACAGCAGGCTGGAAGAAGCAGAGGAATGAATTAGCAACCTAGAACACAAAATAATAGACAATAATGAAGCTGAACAAAAGAAAGAAGAATTAACCAGCATGAGAATAAACTTAGGGAACTCAGTGACTCCATCAAATATAATAATATTCTTATTATCGGGGCCCCAAAGGAAGGAGAGAGAGAAAAGGCAAACAGAAAATTATTTCAAGAAATAATAGCAGAAAATGTTTCTAAACTTGGGAAGAAAAAAAGGATTTTCATATCTAGAAAGCCCAGTGAATTCCCATGAAAATCAACAAAAGCAGGCCAGCACCAAGACATTGTAATTAAATTTGCAAAAAAGAGTTATCACTCTTAAAAGCAGAAAGGCAAAAGAAGTTCTTAACTTATAAGGGAAGACCCATAAGGCTAGCTGAGATTTCTCAACACAAACTTGGCAAGCCAGAATTGAATGACATAATATATTCAAAGTACTGAATGAGAAAAATCTGAAACCAAATATACTCTAGCAAGGCTGTCATTCAGAATAGAAGAAGCGATAAAACGTATCCCTGACAAACAAAAAACTAAGGAGTTCATGACCACTAAACCAACTCTACAAGAAATATTAAAGGAGACTCTTTGAATTGAAAGGAGAGACCAAAAGTAACAAAGACAAAAAAGGATCAGGGAAAATTTACAGAAACAATGACAAAACAAGTAATAAAGTGGCAATAAATACCTATGTGTCAGTAATTACTTTGAATGTAAATTGACTAGATGCTCCAATTAAAAGACATAGGTTTTCAGAACGGGTGAAGAAACAGGAACCATCTATATTCTGACTATAAGAGAATCATTTTAGACCTAAAGACTTCAGATTGAAAGTGTGGAGATGGGGGCGCCTGGGTGGCTCAGTCGGTTAAGCGTCCACCTTAGGCTCAGGTCATGATCTCGCTGTTTGTGGGTTCTAGCCCTGCGTCTGGCTCTGTGCTGACTGCCAGCTCAGAGCCTGTTTCAGGTTCTGTATCTCCCTCTCTCTCTGACCCTCCCCTGCTCACACTGTGTCTCTCTCTCTCTCTCTCAGAAATAAATAAAAAACATTAAAAAAAAAAAAGTGTGGAGATGGAGAAACATTTATCAGGCAAATGAATATCAAAAGAAAGCTGGAGCAGCAATACTTATATTAGACAAACTGGACTTTAAAACAAAAACCATAACAAGAGACAAGACCATTATATTGTCACATAGGGGACAGTCCAACAAGATACAGCAATTGTAATTATTTATGCACCTAACATGAAAGCATCCAAATATATAAAATAATTAATAACAAACATAAAGGATTGATTGATTAAAACAGAACAATAGTAGAGGACTTTACCACCCCACTTACAGCAATGGACAGATCAATCTACACAGAAAATAAGCAATCAGTGGCTTTCAATGACACACTGGACCAGATAGACTTAACAGATATATTCAGAACATTCCATCTTAAAACAGTAGAATACACATTCTTTTCAAGTAAGCATGTGACATTCTCCACAACAGATTGCATACTGGATCACAAATCCCAGATACCCAAAAATACATAAAGATTGAGATCATACTATGCATTTTTTTCTGATGACAATGCCAAGAAACTTGAAGTCAACCCCAAGAAAAAAAATTGGAAAGACCACAAATACATAGAGGTTAAACAACATACTACTAAACAATGAATGGGTGAACCAAGAAATCAAACAAAATTAAAAACAAATACATGGGGGAAAAATGAAAATGAAAACACAATTGTCCAAAACTTCTGGAATGCAGCAAGAAAGGTTATAAGGTGGAAGTATATAGCAATACAGGCCTACTGAAGAAGAAAAAAACCCTCAAATAAACAACCTAACCTTACACCTAAAGCAGATAGTAAAGAAACAAAAATCGAAGCCCAGAGCCAGCAGAAGGAAGGAAAAAATAAGGATTAGAGCAGAAATAAATGATATAGAATTTAAAAAAAAAAACAAAACCAAAAACAAATGAACAAAAACCCACACAGATGCAATGAAAGCAGGAGTATTTTTTTAAAAGAACAATTAATAAAAGTCAGACTTATCAAAAAGAAAAGTGAAAGGACCCAAATAAATAAGAGCTCAAATGAGAAAGGAGAAATAACAATACCGTAGAAATATAAACAAATTTTAGAGAATATTATGAAAAACTATATGCTAACAAATTGGACTACCTGAAAGAAATTAATAAATTCCTAGAATAATATAAACTACCAAAACTGAAATAGGAAGAAATGGAAAACTTTAATGTACAGATAACAAGCAAAGAAATTGTATCAGTATTCAGAAAATTTACAACAAACAAAAGTCCAAGGACAGATGTTTTCATAGGTGAATTGTACCAAACATTTAGAGAAGAATTACTACTTATTTTTCTCAAACTATTCCAAAAAAAGTGTCAGTGGAAGAAAAACTTCAAAACTCATTTTTTGAGGCTAGGAATTCTCTGATACCAAAACCAGATAAAGACTCCACTAAAAAAGAAAACTATAGGTCAATATCCCTGATGAACATGGATGCACAAATTCTCAATAAAATACTAGCAACTGAATCTAGCATACAATACAAAAATCACTCACCCTGGCAGAGAGATTCATTCCTGGTTTGCATAAGTGGTTGATCACTTTCTAAAAGCAAAACTAAGAACCAAATGATCATTTCAACAGATGCAGAAAAAGCATTTGACCAAGTAAAACATCCATTCATGAATAAAAACCTCAACAAAGTAGGGTTAGAGGGAACGTCTCACATAAAAAGGACCATATATGAAGAACCCACAGCTAATATCATCCTCAGTGAGGAAATTATATGGTAAGTAACGAGACAGGAATGTCCACTCTCCCCACTGTTATAAAACATAATATTGGAAGTCCTAGCCACAGCAATAATACAACAAAAAGAAATAAAAGGCATCCGGGGCACCTGGGTAGCTCAGTCGGTTAAGCATCCGACTTCAGCTCAGGTCATGATCTCACAGTTCGTGGGTTCGAGCCCCACGTCGGGCTCTGTGCTGACATCTAGCTCAGAGCCTGGAGCCTGTTTCAGATTCCGTGTCTCTCTCTCTGACCCTCCCCTGCTCATGCTCTCTTTCTCTTTCTCTCTCTCAGAAATAAATAAAAACATTTAAAAAGCAAAAGAAATAAAAGGCATCCACATCAGCAAAGAAGAAGTAAAACGTTCACTGTCTGCAGATGACATGATACTCTATGCAGAAAACCTGAAAGACTCCACGAAGAAATTGCTGGAACTGATAAATGAATTCAGTAAAGTTGTATGATATAAAATCAATGTACAGAAATTTGTTGCATTTCTATATACCAGTAAGAAAGCAACAGAAAGAGAAATTAAGAAATTGATCCTATTTCCAGTGGCATCAAAAACAATGATACCTAGGAATAAACCTAACCAAAGAGGTAAAACTTCTTCTACTGTGTAAACTATAAAACATTCATGAAGGAAATTAAAGATGACAAAAAGAAATGGAAAAACATTCCATGCTCATGGAATGGAAGAACAAATATTGTTAAAATACCTATACTACCCAAAGCCCTCAATACATTTAATGCAATCTCTATCAAAATGTCAACAGCAATTTTCAGAGTTAAAACAAACAATTCTCAAATTTGTGTGGAAACACAAAAGACCCCAAATAGCCAAATCATTCTTGATAAAGAAAAAGAAAGCTGGGGGCATCATAATTTTGGGCTGCAAGATACATTACAAGGCTGTAGTAATCAAGATATTATGGTCCTGGCACAAAAATAGACACATAGATCAATGGAATAGAATAGAAAACCCAGAAATGAACCTACACCCATATAATCAATTAATTGTTGAAAAAGCAGGAAAGAATATCCAATGGAAACAGGCAAATAGTTTTGGGAAAACTGGACAGCAACATGCAAAAGAGTGAAACAGGCTACTTTCTTACCTTATGACTCAGCAATTGCACTACTAGGTATTTATTCAAAGGTTACAAAAATGCTGATTTGAAGGGGCATATGCACCCCATTGTTTATAGCAGTGCTATCCACAATAGCCAAATTATGGAAAGAGCCCAAATGTCCATCAACTCCTGAATGGATAAAAAAGATGCGGTGCATATATCTATATACGTATTACTTGGCGATCCAAAAGAATGAAATCTTGCCATTTGCAACAGCGTGGATGGAACTACAATGTATTATGCTAAGTGAAATAAGTCAGTCAGAGAAAGATAAATATATGATTTCTCTCATATGTGGAATTTTAGAAACAAAATAGATGAACATAGAGGAAAGGAAGGGGGGAAATAAGGTAAAACAGAGCGAGACAAGCCATAAGAGACTCTTAAATACAGAGAAAAAACTTGGGGTTGCTGGAGAGGTGTAGGTGGGGGGATGGGCTAAATGGGTGATGGGCTTTAAGGAGGGCTCTTGTTGGGATGAGCACTGGCTGTTGTATGTAAGTGATAAATCACTAAATTCTACTAAAACCAATAATAATTATAAAGAACTCAATCAAATGACATATATCTCAAAAATTGTGGCTAAAGAGAAAAATAGAAGATCAAAGTGTATATTGAGACAGCTCCTGATCTCAGTCCTCTCTCTCAGAGGCCATGTTGCAACGTGAGAAAATTTCTGATAGTTGTCATTATACCTTTAAATCTACAGAAAAGTGAATTTAGTGGGAATTTTATACTTTCTTTCAAGATACTGGCATTAATAGAATCTGACTAGGAGAGGCACCTGAAATTGGAGACATTGCTTTCAGATACAAATGAAGATTGAAGGTTTTATATTAAATTGGGGGAATATTAATAACCAGTAGATATATGACGTAAATAGTAGCCCCATATACAGCAACTCTAGTAACTAAATGGAACAAGCTATTATGTAAATTATAAAACCCAACTACAAAAGATAGTACTAACCAGAGTTATACTTACCATCTAATGATGCTTCTAGAAACCTCACTCATTTGCCCTTAGGTTACATAAAAGTGGACAGACCATGATATATCTGGACATCAAACTTTATATAGTCCAGAGGTAAAAAGAAATCAATCTCATATAGAGTTGGAAACAAGTCAAGAAATAGTCTATACATTTTTAATTAAAGTGTGATCTGTGGGCTGATGGCATTCCATGAAATGTGTGTCACTGTGCCATACTGAGAAAGATACTCAGTTGAGAGGAAGCATTTAAGATCTTTGATAGAAACTTGGCATTGTTGAGATTTAAACAAAAATCTTAACCAGTGGACTCATTCCATTTAACAGTACATATTTCAGTTCAAATGATATCAACTTTGGGTGATTTGTCACATGTGGTATGATCTGTGGACAAGTCATGCACAGAAGTACTATGCATTGGTCCTGAATGGATTACAAATAAAATAAGTTTAAAATAAAACTCATCTTAAATATAGCCAGTTTGAGAAGCATTTACCTCATAGCTCAAATCAGGGCAGAGCTGCTAATTTATAAGCAAATATACTTAAAATGGCTTTGTGAATATGCAACTCTACTTTAAAAAGAGTAGTAGAATATTCAAAGAAGATATAAAACACCAAGTATGAGTCAAGATTTGGAGTGCAAGGAAATAACTAGTAGAAATAATGTTTAGCCTATATTAAAAATACATAGATTGATTTGATATATTTAAAAACAGATCATAAACATACCAAATTACATGAAAACATATATTAAGGAGCTAAGGAAATACACTGAAAATCAAAACAACAGTTAAATATAATTTGTCACTCAAAAGGAAAAACTTGAAAAGATGGAAAATTAATAACTTGATAAAGAGGAAAGACTAATAATAAGCATAATGAATACAGAGTAAAATTACAAATAAGGCAAAGCAATTATAAAGCAGTTAAAGGTGTGAAGGCAGAGGTAAAGTAATATTTTAGAACAAAAGTGATTGATTAATATCCTCTAATATGACATACTCGAAGTCCTCATGGGAGTTGGGAAAAAAACTTTCATATTTGATTATGAAATTCAGTCAAAATTTTAAAAATTAAATGTACGCTTACCTATGATGCATCAGTCACACTCCTTGGTGTTTGGACAAAGGAGGTCTACACAAAAACCTGCATATGGGAGTTTATAGAAACTTTATTTATAATTGCCAAAACTCACAAGCAGCCAAGGTATCCTTTGGTAGGTGAATGGATAAATAACACAGGCACATCCGAACAATGGATTGTTATTTAGTGCTAAAAAGAAATGAGCTATCAAACCATAAAAGACATGAGGGGCACCTTAACACATTTTACTAAGTGAAGGAAGCCAATCTGAAAAGGCTAACTAGGGTATGATCTCTGGAGAAGGCAAAACTCTGGAGACAGTAAAAAGGTAAGTGGTCGACAAGGGTAGGGGTGAGGATAGAGGAATAAGATAAGCACAGAAGACATTTAGGGAAGTGAAACTATTCTATATGATACCATAATGATGGATACATATCAGTATACATTTCTCCAAACCCATAGAATATACAACACCAGGAGTGAATCGTAATATAAACAAAGCTCTTTAAGTGATAATGATGTGTCAATGTAGGTTCATCAATTGTAGGAAAAAAAAAATATACCATTCTGGTGGGGATGTTGAGGTTCTGTTGTTGAGGAAAGGGAATTTAAAAATCTAGCTAATTTAAAGGATTCCAATTAAGTAACTCAGTAATGACTACTAAATGTTATAGAGTTTAAGGTTGATTTTTTTCAAGGCATTTAAGTTTAAAGCCAAGATTAAATAATTTGGGAATATTATGATATGAATATTATAATTTAAAATAAATTATAATTATAAGATATAAAAATGATATCACTATACATTGAGTGCAAAAAAGTAAGGGAATGTTAAACTTGTCATCTGTGTCATGGAGTTGAGATACTATTTAAAATTCAAATATGCTGTTACAATTATTTGTCCAAAATTTTCATGACCTCAGTGCATTTTCTCAGTGCATCTTGACACTATTGCCTTTTTGAGTCAGATAAAATTCTCTGTTCAGACACCTATCCTGTGTTTTGTAGGGTGTAGCTTCACCCGTCCTCTGCCTACCAGACCCTAGAAGCATTCCCTCGAATACGCCTGTTGCAACATCTAAAATGTTTCTAGATGATGCTAAGTGTCCCTAGAGACACAACTCCTCTTTAGAGCTACTGCCTTAGAGGTATCATTTAAGAACTTTTTCTTGGGGCGCCTGGGTGGCTTAGTCGGTTAAGCGTCCGACTTTCGCTTAGGTCATGATGTCGCGGTTCGTGGGTTCGGGCCCCGCGTCGGGCTCTGTGCTGACTGCCAGCTCAGAGCATGGAGCCTGTTTCAGTCTGTGACTCCCTCTCTCTCTGACCCTCCCCTGCTCACGCTGTCTCTTTCTCTCTCTCCTAGAAATAAAAAAATAAAGAAAAGAACTTTTTCTTGTAATTGGAAAAATAAATGATCTAAAACAAACCAGTTCTCAGGTTCATTTTTTTCATTGTCTACTACATTTATATATAATCATATTTAGTAATTTTTATCCACCTATAATTGTGTTTTCTTTTGTTCCCCTTGTCCAATTTGGTATCAATAATTACCAAAATCCCCAGTGGGAAGAGAATTGTACTCAGAATTTTGACTATTATGTGCTCTGCACATCTAGGATGTCACCTAGGATGACAATGAAAGCAGAAAATATGATTAGTTACATAAATCTCCTCTTAATAAGGGAACAAGAGTCTTAATAATTTTCCCAAGAGTCTTTAAGCATCCATTAGTTAATATTAAAATTTGTGTAAAACAAGGCATTAATATTTCATGTTAACCTACCACACACTTTAGGTAACATGGACAAATGGAGATTTAAAAATTTTGCCAGGGCACGTGGGTTACTCAGTCCGTTAGATGTCCAAATAACGGTCATGGTCAGGTCATGATCTCACAGTTGGGGGGTTCGAGCCCCACGTTGAGCTCTGTGCTGACAGCTCAGAGCCTGGAGTCTACTTCAGATTCTGTCTGTCTGTCTGTCTGTCTCTCTCTCTTTCACTCTCTCTCTCTTTGCCTCTCCCCCGCTTGCACTCTGTGTCTCTTTCTCTATCAAAAGTAAATAAACAATATTTTTTTACATTTTGCCTTACAATGGGCAACCTATCTTGGTCCTGAGTTTATTGATTCAGCCTTGAAATACTTGACACTGATTATTCTTATATACATTAGCAGCTGTTCTTGAAATACTGGAGTCTACAGTATTTGAGGTTTATTAGCTCAGAGATTGTTCTGGTTTTGTTCGCTGCCCTAACCAAACTTCCATAACCACTCTAGGCACATAATAACCGCTTAATAAATGTAAATGTGCAAGTAGTCATTTAGTTGGGCTAGCTTAGTGTGTTATTTTTAACTTTAAATTATCCATTCAATTCTAAGTTTCCTATTATACAGCAATGCATTACTAATGACTTTCTAACAATTTTGAGAAGTGTTAAGCATTGATTCATTGAAAACAGCCTTGATTAGGTGATTTCCTTTACTTTTCTGTTCAAAGAAGCACATATGCTTAAACTTCACTATGTTATTGTCAAGTCCTGGGAATTCATCCAAATGTAAAATTGCATATTAAGCTGTACCTACAGAAGGATAAAGTAATCTTTTAAAATTTTATGATAAATTTTTGACACATCTTTCTGCCTCACACGCTTTCTTCTCCCTCATTCATGTAACACATGGAATTGTGTCTAATGTGGGAAACCCACCATCTCTGCAAACTGCAGTCTATATTCAATTTGCTTAGTTTCAAATAAACAATTATTTTTAATTTGGAATTTGAGATTACCAACTCCTCAAAGGATGAAGCTCTACAATATTACAGGATAGAGCTCCATTCTGGGTTTTGGGCCAGGCTTATAATGTTTTTTTTAATATAGTATTGCTTTTAGAATCATTTCAGGTATTACAATTGATCATGTTTATGACTACTCAGGGAATGTTAAGTATGCAAATTATTTAGCTGACACATATACAGACTAATGAAATTTTGCTAAATATAAAGCTATCATTATGAGGAACTAGTATGTAATATTATAGTATGCATATCTAAAACATATTTTATGTACTTTATTAATTATATTTTATTAATTACTATTAAGGTTAACTTGTTTTATAAGGTAACTTTTTAAAAGCAAGGCTCTCCTAATGTGTTTTACATAATAATCAAACTGTTTCTTTTAGTCTTCATTATTTTTCCATTTGTAATTACAGTTCTCTTCATTTTATTAACATTTTTCTTGTAGTTACAAACTCTAGGTAGGTCCTTGCCCTAAAAAATTCCACTTACATTTACAACATTTATATAAACTCATATAAAGTAGCTGTTAGTTCATGAAAAAGAGAGTAACACATAATTTTGGTCTATTTTGCATTAAAATAATGTTTCTCCAGCGTGGGTGAAAATACAGATAGAATTACTGGAAATTATTATAAAATGTTCCCCACCCTCAACTGAAGGTGAAGGGAATGCTCAGCCTGGGTTTGAACTCTGTATGTCACTTTATATGTTCACTATCTTGCCTCCAGGTAGAATCCAAGAAACATACAGGATAGTGCTGTGATGCTGAAGTGACTCATACCACTGAAAAGCTTTTATTACTTTGTTTTAGTTCTTTTTAATAATTGCTATTTAAACCTAGGGCTGTTAATCCTTGAAAAAAAAATCTCTAGACTCAATCCAGGTGTCACATTGCCTTGTCTTGGGATTTTCTTTTCAGAGTTAGGGATATAACTTCTTTCTCATTTCTTACCTCAGTTTCCTCATGTCCTGAACTTGTAAGGACAAGTTATAAGTTTTGATTACAGTTTTGATTAACTTGCTAGTCAATATTCCTATTATGATTATGTAAAATAATTTCATTGCTGAGATTAGTAGTATAGTATGATTACATTTTCTTTCTTGTATAAAATTTTCATTCCCTCCAGTTAAAAATTATTTCACTGTTTTTTTATGTATCTGCTTCTGTATAGTTCAAAAGTGCAAACAGAATGGTTGCATACTTATAATATTTCAAAATAGAAATTGTTTTAAATTTACTTTGTTAGATCTTAATTATTTGGGGGGAAATTTTTACTTTCATATTTGTTACATGAATTCAGTCTAGAGGTATTGCTCTTTAGGCAAAGTGCACAGAAGTAGCCAAGAATTTCTTATCATTGTTCTCCAAAATTGAATCCCCTGGTTCCTAGATTTCATGTTGCTCTCTTTCTTGCGTGTTCATGCATAGATTACATTAAATCTTCAAGTAATTTGGGAAGTAAATGTAAATTTACCTTTATTTTCCTAAAGTAAATAAAAGGTAAATTGGTCAGGGTGCTAAAGTTCTGAAAATATATTTACTCCTTCTTCATAATTGATGTGTAGTTTAACTTTGTATATAATGTAAGGGAAATATAATTTTAGGAAAAACAAATTTCCTCTGTGTTTTGGGTACTTTGCTCTAATTTATTATTACTCTCAAGTGTTATTGAGAAGTCTGATGACATTTAGAATACAATTCACTTCTAGGTGAACCTTAAATATCAGTAGGTGATTTCTCCAGAACTTTTCTTTTTTCTCCAAAGAATTATGTTCAGATTTGCTACTTTTTTGTTATAATTGTGACTCAATGACTTTTGGAGTAGATACTAGAAGGGTCTTACAATTTAGTGGGAGATTTTCAGTTGCTCTTTCCTTTTACCTTATTTCTACTCTGCTTAGTAACCCCAGTTTACTTCCTTTCACCTTCAGTGATTATAGACATTAATTATTATTTTATTTCTCCAGAGGTCAGTTAATGAATGTTGTAGGTTTATACAATATGAAGATATAGGGCTTCTGTCTCCTTTCAATTAACTGACCAATTTAAGTTAATGCATAACAATTGCCCACTTGTAAAATTTTGTCCTATATTTTTACCTAAAAGTGAATTTAGTCTAATGATTTATTTAAATTTAGTAACTTATTTATTTTTTTAATTTAGTAACATAAAAAATTCTATGTGAATCTATATAGAAATCAATTTAATTTAAACACAGAGTTACATTTTTTTTGGAATAAATCTGTATATCCCAAAACATAAAAATGGATAATTATAATTTGGCATCTTTACCAGATGGAAATGAATGTTCTAGATTTAGCAAGAAACCATATAGTTTTTTCAGGTTGTACTTGTTTGGGTGTGTATTAGATGATTGTGTAATGATTTACATAGACTAATAATATAAAGAAGTATGACTTGAAGCTTTAATTATGTTGGATTATGGGTGACTTCTTAATTATTTCTAATTTTTTCCTTTCCTCCCTAAAATGACTATGCATTCATTTTAAAATAAGGAAAATAAACTTATTTTAAAAATCTGTGTAATCAGTACAGCTCTGTGTATTTCAAAATAACTATGAAACAAATTATAACAAGTAATTCCATATATTGGCTTATAAAGGCATTTTTAACTTACTAATATATCTTGGGGAAAAATTAATCATGATCTAGGTTCTTTTAAGGCCAAGTTACACACTGACAGAGACACTGAATAGGAAAGACCAAAAGGAAAAGAAGGAAAAGATGTTAACATATTGTATTTCTGCAACACATTTAAATAACTTCTCTCTTTTTGCATGTTTCCATCCTCTTTTAGTTGCCTTGATTAAAAGTTAATCATGTTTTTGATCCAAAATTTATATTTACAGAAGAAAAAAAAAAGCAGTAAACTCATAAGTGAAGAAAAGGGGCTAAATAGGCACAAAATGGACTTTTTAAGAATCAATTCATTCTTATTCTTAAAACGAATTCCAAATTTTTATTTAATATATAACATTACTAGCCATAGAGCACTTTGGGGTAAGTCTAATTTCTGTCATTTTCTGACTCTGTAACCCAAATCTTATTTTCTTTATTTTTAAAATAAATTATAATACTAATCCCTGCCTATCTTACAAAATCTAGTGTTTTTTGAAATAAGTGAACTTGAAAATGCAAGAAATTGTATAAATTAAAGATATGAGAATAAATTATGTCTTCACTTTTGGATTTTATTCAAGAATAAAATCTCTAAGTCTTTATAAAATTATCTACGGCACCTGGTTGGTTCAATTGGTGGAGTGTATGACTCTTTGTCTCAGGGTTGTGGATTTGAGCCCCACATTGGGTGTAGAGATTACTTTAAAAAATAAAATTTTAAAATTAATAAAATAAATTATCAACAAATAAATCAAAAAACCTGTACTAAGAATTGAGATTTTAACTACAAATAATAGTTTCTCTTTGACAATATCATATTTATTGTGGTATAATTAGATACTTTTCCTAAATTAATCCTCTAAGCTTTTAAGGGTTTAATATTACTTCTTGTGACAGAATGTATACAAAAGCGAGAAGAAACCAACCATCATACCAATTATTAGACATTTTTTTCTGAAAACAGTATAATGATATGTAGTTGTATAATATATCAGAAAACCTGAAAACATATTTTAATCTAAATATTTTAATGTAGAAGGCATAATGAACGCATGTATTATTTACAGAAGCAGCTTATAAATCAGGTACCTTTTACTTTCCCTAGAGAGCTAAAACATATCTCAGCAATCAGTGTTCATCCATAAGTGACAGGATTTTTAAAATATTTTTTATTATTTAGTTTTGAGAGAGAAAAACAGAGCATCAGCGTTGGGGGGGGGGGGGCAGAGAGAGAGGGAGTCACAGAATCTGAACCAGTTTCCAGGCCCTGAGCTGTCAACAGGAGCCTGACACGACACGGAGATCCCATGTTTGAACTGTGAGATGATGACTGAGTTGAAGTCTGACACTTAACCAACTGAGTCACCCAAGCACCCCAGTGACAGGATTTAAAGAGAGACCTTAAAGATCATGTAATTCAACTCCTTCATTTTTAATTTTTAATTTTAATTTTTATACTTTATTTTAGAGAGAGAGAGAGTGCACACAAGCAAGGGAGAGGGAGAGAGAAAATCTCAAAAAGGCTCCATGCTGATGTGGGGCTCTATCCTACAACCCTGGATCACCCTTGAGATCATGACCTGAGCTGAAATCAAGAGTTGATGCTCTACTGACTGAGCCACACAGGTTCCCCTTAACTCTTTTAAGTTAGAAATGAAAAAGCTTGGGGCACCTGGGTGGCTCAGTCGGTAGAGTGTCCCACTTCAGCTCAGGTCATGATCTCAACAGTTCGTGGGTTTTCACCATTTGTGGGTCATTAAATTTTTAAGAAATGAAAAAGCTAAGGAATAAAAGAAGATAAATTATTTTTCCATCATCACTCCATGAGTTTCCGGAGTAACTTGGGTGAGTCAGCAAGATGCCTGACAGACCAAATGCTTCCACTGCACCTGAAACTGCTAAGTCTTCTCCAAATGGTCATGGCATAAAAGCAGTGCTTGGGGACATTTAGGAGTGGGCTTTTGGTTCAAAATGATTACAGACCATAGTAATATATATTTTAATACATTAAGCCTTCCATATGAAGTCAGAAAATTAGCTAACCACTTTATATAATTTTTGCAAAACTCTTATCTCATATATAAGACTCCTTTTTGCTTGTCTCTGACATTACCAAAAATATTTACAAAATTTGCTATTCCAGAATAAAATGGTGGTATTTTTAATACCAGTTTATATCATGCCTAGGAAAACACAAATCCCAGGAGGCAGCATGAGTTAGCCATTCTTATAAGGCACATTCATCCCTGCATCTATGGCTAAAAATATAGCCTCTCTCTTACAAATCAAAATTATATCCATTAGTTCATGTTCCTCTATTAAATGCCTTTCCATTTACTCCAGATTTCAAATAGTCAAGTGTTTGTCATATTATAGAAGGTATGAAGGAGTAAATGAACTTCACAGAGGATTGCACAATTTTATTTGGCTTTACATCCTTTAAAATAATCACTTATTTTATATTTGTTTATATAGCATTTGGTGATATAGGAGAGTGAAAAGAAATTAGTCTTGTATTTTTTTATGTTCTCCATTTCTCATTTAATCAAATTCCTATGCTCCTCTTCTGGTAAAGTGTAGGAAATTCTTAGGTTGTTATCAGATAGTAATTTGCATATCCAATTTACACTAGTTATTAAACCTGCATTTGGGAATAATGTCAAGAAAATCACTGCCAGGTCATACTGGGTGGATTTATAAAGTTGACATTTGATGTTAACTCTGAGTTTGTTTCCTGAGTATGCTCAGGGATGGGAAATAATGGTGACCACAAAAATGATCTAGTGGATTTATTAAGCTTCCCTATAACATAGTATGTAATTAGTTATTGTATATGTTCATCTGTAATTCCTATAGAATTGTGAGGAATAAAATGTGTAATGGGTACCGTTATTAGCATCTTTGTTTAAATAAGGAAGATGAAATACAAGATCACATGTGATGTAAGAGCAGCGCTAGGATCCATTTCCATGTCTTCCAGACTCCAAAGCCTGCACTTTTCTATTGTAACCCTCACAGAAATAAAAGTTGTTGAGTCAGCCTTTAGTAAATCACTGTTAAACATCTAAGTGTTTCTTCTATTTTTAAACTTGGGGGGAAAATTTGATTTACCAAGTATGTATCTAGAATTCACAATGTCACGTCTTATGCACATAAGGCAATACAATTTACCTGTGAATATTTTCAGGAAGATTTTTATTTTTGTCTTTACTGTGAGACAAATCTTTTGTAACCTAACCTAAATCCACATTTTTTTTGTGTGAAGACACACACACACACACACATTGCATTTGTATTTTGTTTTTTTTAATTCTAAATAGAATATGTTTGTGTTGCACACATCCAATTATAGGTTGCTGTGCCATATGTGGGATGTGTAGTATAATCTTTCATAAAAATTGACTTTCCAGATTTTTTATCTATAATATAAATAGTTCAAGTTAATTTCTTCTTCTCATAAAGATTTAACCTGTCACATCTTATTTATGCCCTAATGAGAATTATTTTGTCTACATGTTCCAATTTGTTACAGAAATTAAATTAGTCAATCATAATTCATTTTCAACAAATAAGTAGTACTAACTATAGTCAACTGACAACTAAATTGATTATTCACAATTGATTTATATTTTTTAAATCAATATGTTTTTTAGATATGTAAACAAAGTTGGCTGACAATGTTTATTTTCCTGTATTCCACATTCATGGAAATAAGAGAAAATGGACAATGTATCCTTTCTCCTATTCTATTTTCAGTCATTTTATTAGTTTTTTTATGAGGTTCTATAGAACTGGCTAGACAGTCCAGAAGGCAGTCAGGCTCAGAGGTTTATGCAGTAATTTGAGGTTTAGGAATGTGAAAAGGGAAGAGTTTCCTGGCAAATAAATAAAAAATTGTAAATAAAACGTGGAGAAAATCCATGATCAATACATTTGTAGAATGAATAAATAATGAAAGAGTAATACTCGTGAGTGTTTATTGACCTGTCATTTTAACTAAACTTTATTATGGAAATCTGTGAAAAGGTAAACTTAAAATAAAATTATTTCTATAAAAGTTGAAGTAAAATAGTTCTTTTAGGTCATTATCTAATAAAGCACTATACAATCACTTTTTTCAATAAGATCAATAAGTGCCTCATTATTTTCCTCACCTACACTGATAATCAAGTGAAGAGTACAAAAAAAAATAACAAGACAGATGGATATCAAAATGTTACTTTTATTTATTTTTTAAGGTTTTTTTATTTATTTATTTTGAGAGAAACAGAGAGAGCACAAGTTGGGGAGGGGCAGAGGGAGACGGGGACAAAGTCCGAAGCTGGCTCTTTGCTGACAGCAGAGAGCTCCATGCAGGCATGAACTCTGAACTGTAAGATCATGACCTGAGCCCAAGTCAGACTCTTAACTGACTGAGCCACCCAGGTGCCCCCGAATGTTACTTTTATAAGAGATGTGCCTACATGCTCCCAAAAGGACTTACTTACATGTCCCCCATGACTTGAATTAGAATTATTTTCCAAGACAGGATTTGAGCCCAGAGGGGCCAGCCAAGTTAGGCTTACTATTTACTGGAATAGTAAGTACTATTAAAAAAAAAAAGAAAAGTACTATCCCAGAGTTGGGAATAAAGTGTGAGGGATTGGGGATGGGAGGTATAAGCTACTGTTGGGAGCCATTCTGAGCCCACTAGTCGAGAAAACTCTTGGTGAGGTTAAAGCAAGTTTGCACGGTCTCTTGCCAATCAGATGACGACTGATATCCACCCCCACTCAATTATTTCTGCTTGAGCACTGACCCCTAAGGTACCTTGTTGATCAATATCGGGAGTGACTTGCCCCCTTATTTCAGCCCTGGTATGATGATTGCACCTTGTGAAGGAACTTATTGTGGGAACTTCTTCTTTTGATTATGGGAACAGACATCGTGTCTCCAGAAGGTCCTGTTTCCCTCCATACTTTCCCTTGAGCTATGAACAGGCTAATGACCCTTACTCATAAAAGATTGACCTTTACATGTACAATTCTGTTTCTACCGTTGCATTAGTCCCGGATGTTCATACAGCTCAACATGTAAATCAACTAACCAAAAATGTCTCTCATGCCCTAGCTATTCAAGAAACCATAAAAGTAGACACAATGATAAATGCACTCGAAGAGGCTATTCTATGTATTGGAAATAAGCTAAACTCTTTAAAGGTATGGTTGGCTCTCTGGTGCCATAAAGCATATAACTGGAAAATCAAGTCTTGCCTGGAGACCAAGAGCCTAACTTAGAGAGAAGGACAGAAGATAAGTTAGTACATACACCTTTGCTAAATGATGGTGTATAGCAGCCCCTTCCTTAAGGCTTACTTTCCACAAACACCTTCCCTTGCCCTGGCCGCTGTGATGAGGATGGATAAGAGTATCTACAAACCTATGACTTAATCTTAGCGTTATTAAAATGTGAACACCTTGTTATTTTCTTAGTTACTCAACCTCACTATAATTGGGGCAGTTCTGCAAGAAGACTTCTGTAAAACCTGTTTCTGTACATTTTCCAAAAACACCTTATCACAAAGAGATATCCATTGTAAAAATTCCATTTCCTGGTGCCATGTTAACATTTGACCCAATAAAGACACCAAAACCGACAGGACAGAGATGCCTGCCTGGTGATCAGAAAGGATCTCGGGGCTCTCTCACTCTCTCTCTCGCGCCGACACCGTCCATCCTTCAGGGACCCCTGGACCTGCTGGAGCCAGCCTCCGACAAGCTATGCATCCCAATCCCTTCTACCAATTTGCTCAATAGAATAAGGCCAAGAATAATGTTGGCTGGTGTAATACCCAGATAGAGACATCTCCTCACACTACACTGTGTATATACACTGATATAAGAGGTCTGTTTTGTTCATTGCTGTTTCTGAGGACCTATAACAGTCTGATATGGAACAAATGCAGCATATTTGTTGAATATTAATTACAGTGAATGAATGAAGGTATTCATAAGGGGCTTGGGAAACAACCACTTTTATTTTATGAAATCATTGCATATTAAACCAGAAATGAAACATATCAGAATCTTTATTACAAATCAAAACCTGATCTAGGGGCACTTGGGTGGCTCAGTTGGGTGAGTGTCCAATGTGGGCTCAGGTCATCTCATAGTTCATGGGCTCAAGCCCTGCATCAGGGTCTGTACTTACAGCTCAGAGCCTGGAGCCTACTTTAGATTCTGTGTCTCCTCTCTCTGCTCCTCCCCCACTCACACCCTGTCTCTGTCTCTCAAAACCATTAAAAAGTTTTTAAAAATCTGATTTAGATAATTAAGTATTGCCTCCTTTTCAAAATCCTCAAAGAATGTAACTTTTTAAAAATTTTATATTAAATCTTTTTTTTTTTTTTTTTTGAGAGAGAAACAGAAACAGTGCAAATGGGGGAAAGGCAATGATATGGAGAAAGACAGAATCACAAGCAGGGTGCAGAGCCTGATGCAGGACTTGAACCATGGGATCATGACCTGACCCAAAACCAAGAGTCGGAGTCTCAATGGACTGAGCCTCCCAGGTGACCCATTTTATATTTAATCTTAATAGAATTATAAACTATGTAGGATACAGTGACATATAATTAAAATGTAAAACACTTTAATAAATGGTATCCTACCTTCCCATACATATGTATAATACCATTTTATTTTACTTAATGATATTTGGAATATTTTCTGTGTACATACACATATGCTTCAGTATTGTTAATGGATTCATGTAAATGTAACACATTATTTAACCATTATTTGATTGATCTGTTTTAAATGTGTTTTCTAATTATTTTGCAATAATGTAATTAACAAACATGTATATGCCATTTAAGGAATATATGAAACTATTTCTTATTTCTGTAGAATAGATACCCAGGAGCTAAGCTGCTATGTCAGTTTTTGGCATTTCCCTCAGTATAGTATGAAGCTAATCTGTGATTTTGCTGAATATCTTCACTACTTCAGCCAATATAATGGATGAAAAAATATTTTATTGATGATTTATTTTTCACCTTCAATACTATTAAGGAATTTTTATCATCTGTAGATGTGTTTTTTGGTAATTTGTAGCTCTTAGTCTATAAATTAACTAAACAGTCTGGACTATGCTGCAGAAGAGGGTTCTTCAGTGTGTTTCCTTCCTACCAATAACATTGCCATCAACATTCATTCCTATGATTCTCCCCTAAATTTCCACAGTGAAGAGGTGACTACAATCTCAAGTTTTGGTTTGCTCCCAGGGCCTTATATCTACCCTCACTAGAAACCTCTCCCACCAGACTGGTGGTTCATTTTCTCTTAGAGCATAGATCATAATTTTTATTCTTGATATTTTCGATCCTGCAAAAGAAATAGATGAAGAACAAATAGGCCAAGAGCCTGAAAATATAATTTTGTAATAAATTATCCTGATAATTTTTCCAACACCTTATCTTTGTCATTTGCTTACACTGAACTCAAAGTTTCTCTAGACCACTTAGAGAATTTTTGTCTTATATGTTTCTTCTTGGCTATGATTTACTTTGATCTTATCAAATTATACTTTCTAGAAATTTATCACATCTTTTAGTTTGCTTATGTTGACTCATCTGTTTTTTATACTAATAAGCTCAATTACATTTTCTATGATCTTAAGAGATTTTACTCAACCTACTATTTCTACACAATTCCCAAAATAAAATTTCTAAGAGAGAGGAGAAAGAGAGAGAGAACATATAGAAATTATTAAGATTGATTCATTTTTATCTTGAGGTTATGGGAAAAGGAAATAGGCGGTTAGGTGTACTCACAATTGTTATGGGGCAGTCATATTAAAGTCATACCTTCTAGAAAGCTGAAACTGATGTACTCTAAAAAGCTGTTTTGACCCCATATCAGGAGAAATAGGCAAGGGTCATTAAGATGCTATGGCTAGAGTAAAATAACAGTGCTTACAAAAATAAATCATGAATAAAATGTCAAGAATATAGATATTTTGAATTACGTTAGTTTTTCAATCCACCTGAATCTGGGCAAGTGTTTATAGTGCACTTTTTGGATAAGAAAGACTTATGATTTATTTATTTAATGATGACTAATGATTTTCTGAATAATTCTTTCTAACAAACTCTTGAGAGGACACCAAATGCAAAATAATAATAAGCAATAATAGCAAAAACATTACTAATAACAGTATTTATTAAGTGGTTGCTCATAACCAGACATCTTAGTTCATTAGGGCTGCTTTAGCAAATACCCTAGACTTGGTGACTTATAAACAATAAAAATTTATTTCACACCCCTGGCTTAGTCAGTTGAGCATCCAGCTTCAGCTCAGGTCATGATCTTAGGGTTTGTGAGTTTGAGCCCCACATCAGGCTTGTTACTGTCATTGCAGAGCTTACTTCAGATCTTCTGTCCCTTTCTCTCTCTGCCCCCCACCTCATTCTTCCTCTCAAACATAAGTATTTTAAAAAATTTATGGTTTGCCTAATAAAATATTTACTAAGCAGAATAAGAGAATACCAAAGTTGATATTTGTTTGGTTCTCTTATAAGAACGGATCCTCTATATGCAATAAGAAGAAATGGCGATGAGTGTAGTAAAATTAAATATTTCTAGATATTTATGAGAATTGGAAATGCAGGTTTTGAGGTTTCAGTTTTTATATTTACCTTGGAGATTTGAATATTAACACCTGCATAATGTTTCTCACTCAAACTTTAATATTTCAAATCTGTGAATTTTAGAGTTCAGATGTAGCTGTATTTGTTATATTTCAGCAAACTTGGCTGCCTAACATTGAAATCTATTAGTGAAAATAATAAGATTCAATCTTATTGTTTTGTAGTGTATTGTAGTGTATCATATTTATCCTAATCCAAAAAAACAATATTAACCTTATATCATTAGTGAATCCCCTAACAATTGTTGGATTATTAAAATATATACTTTTAATTATTTATTATGGAAGTTATGCTTTATCTTTTACATTGGTAAATTTAGAAGTTGAGAAGTGTTTCAAAAAAGGTGTAAATTATAAGAATACATCTCAATATGATGCATTCAGTTGGTGTGTCCAAACCAATAACATGCACATATAATTTCCAACAAATATTACTTCCATTAAGAAAAGGATCAAAGAATAAACAGTTGATATACTTGGCCAGGTATGTGTATAGTGAAGGAGGATTGAGGGAGAGTCCTGAAAGATGTGAAATTTCAAATAAATTTTTAATCAGTGAAGGGAGTAAAGTATGTTGCAACTTTATATTATTTTATAGTGTCATGTTAGAAAAGAGATGACAGAAGGTAGGAAAGTCAAGTGTGACCTTGAGGAATGCTAGCATATTTGATAACTTAGGAAAATCTCAGGAAAATAATGTGCCACTTAGCATGTTTTTAAGTATATCCAGAGTAGAAGCCTATAATACAGGCAAAGTAATTCACTAAAATCCACGAAAGAGAATTAGAGATTCAAAACTAGTAGATAACAAGAGAAATGGTCATTCAAAGGACATTGCCCTTAGTAGTTGTGAATACTTCCTGAAACATACAGGTTGAAAAGGGTAAAGAAAAAAAATGTAGGAAAGGCCTGAAGAATATCATATTAGTATATTTATATAAAAATCTCTTTGTTTAAGAACTGAGTTTATACTGGGGCAGTTATGGAAAATTCAGACATTAGAATTCAATGAAAGTTTTTTTGTCATTTAAAATATAGACTGTTTAAGAGCCTATGTTATATTTGTACATTCACATTCATTCTATTGTGTCTTACATAAGCACTTCTCAATTAAACTATCACCAAACTATCACCTTCATTAAAACTTTTCATTAAATTAACATTTGTAATTAAAATATATTCCACAATATTTAAATTCCACAATATTTATCTTCAAAAAAAATACATCTCAATAGAAACTAAGTGAGATACTTGGGAGAATTATTTGGTGGGCAATTTAAAATAATCTTTAAAATTTCATAATCATGTAGATTAGTAAAATTCATTATAAATGCAAAATCACATAAAACAAAATTAGCATTTAAAATCAGAAATTTTGAGTTTTGTCTATAGATACATTCCTAATACCAACCACAGTGTCAGGTACCTGGCAAGTGCCCTATTAAATAATGGTTAAATTAAATAATTAAAAAAATTGTTCCAGTTGAATGATTTGATAAATTTAAGATGCATTACTTTTCAGAGGCGCTTGGGTGGCTTGGTTTGTTAAGCTTCGCACTCTCGATTTCAGCTCAGGTCAGGCTTCATGCTAACAGCATGGAGCCGGCTTGTGATTCTCTCCCTCTCTCTCTGGCCCTCTCCTGCTCACACTCTCTCTCTTTCACTGTCTCTCAAAATAAATAAACTTAAAAAAAAAAGATGTAACAACACTGGGAAGAATAATATCAACATATCAATGTATCATTTAGGATTAAATCATAGGAAATAAATTTTTTAATGTTTTTATTTATTTCTGAGAGAGAGACACACACAATGTGAGCAGGGGAGGGTCAGAGAGAGAGGGAGACACAGAATCTGAAGCAGGCTCCAAGCTCTGAGCTAGCCGTCAGCACAGAGTCCGATGTGGGGCTTGAACCCCTGAAGCATGATATCATGACCTGAGCCGAAGTCGGACACTTAACCGACTGAGCCACCCAGGCGCCCCAATCATAGGAAATAAAATTTATTCTAGCTTGTTTAAAAGGATATCCTATTGGGTACTAAATAACTATAAAGTTATTGGGAAGATGGAGAAAACAACTTTAGGTTAATCTTTCAGAGGGTAGGACTCCAAAAATTATGTTTTCTGACCAGAACCCCAAGAAAGCTGCTTATTCTATGAAAATCAGTGTGCTCACAAAATCACCACTATCAGATAATGGTCATTATGAGGATACCACCACAGAAACCAGACACACAATGAACTTTGCCATCAGAAAAGGGCAGAAGCATGCCCTCTTTTTCACTTCTCTCATGCAAATCTGTTAAAAGGAAAGCAAAAATAACTCAATTGAAAAATTCAGTATCTAGAAGTTTAAGAAATGTCATTCTTACTTGTAGACGTTGATCATCTGGGTTTGAGAATAAAATATCAAAATTTTCATATCTGTTTATTTTTATTATTTTGTGATTTTTTACATAATTTATGAATTTCATCTTAGAGTAGAAAGTTACTGTGTTTATATAATATAGATAAAAAATAAATGACATTATTGGGGATGTATGCTAAAAGTGTTTTAGCTCTAAACATGCAAGATGAAGAGTTTGTACACAATCTGCCTAAAGAAGAGAGAAAAACACTTAAATCATGAGAGAGCACTGTGTTTTCATAAGGCAGTTTATATAAATTGAATGCTTAAAATTTCATCATACATATTTATTTCTTGTAGAATATGTTTCTGAATGTAGAGAACTCAACTAATTTTGCCTATGGGACATAATATGTACTCATTGTATGTTTATTAATGAATGCATATGTTTGAAAATCTGTCATGCAGGAAGAGGAATAAAATTGGTTTGCGTTGCTCTGATGTATAGTATCACAAAGAGTACTTGGCAATTAGAGGATGAACATATTATTGGAATTTTTAAGTATTAGCACTGTTCAAAAGTGATATAGATTGCCAGCCATGATAAGCAGTAGTTCAGCTGAAAATGAGTGAACATCTATCAGTGATACTGCAAAAAAGAATTTGTCTAGGTGACTAAACTAGATGAGCTACTTTAAATTTGAATATCCCCTTAAACATAATCCTATGATTATAAAATTATTTTTGGAAAAACTCCAAATGTGGAAGGGAGAGCTTTTTAAAATTTGAATGCCAGTCCAACAATTTTGGATAAAATTAATTTAGATTCAGGACTAGAATACAATAGATATGAAATGAAATAAAATAAAGCTGAAATACATGCTGGCTCTAGATGATAAGATGCTCATAGGAATATACAGTTAGATTCTATTCTGGGGACTTTCACATTGCAGTCTTTAAAAATTCAAGAAATGTATCACTACTCTACTTAAACCTCAAAATATCACATTCATGATATAAGTCTCTCTGCATCAAGTAAATTTTAGAGTTTATTTCACTTAAGAAATATCACACACATGAAGGATATGACTCATGTCTTCTTTCAAATTACATGTGGAAGGTTTATAGAAAGAAAGATTATATCTGTCTCAAACTCTGAGACATTTTAAATTAGTAATTGTCATATTTTATATCTATGCAAATGACAAGACCCTGACATGGTACATAATCCATTTGTCTTTTCTCGAAGAGACAGATAATAACTCAAAGCAACTTATCAAACAATCCTGCCATGACAGTAGCAGACAGAGCAAATACACCTGTCTTCCTTATCTATCATTAGGTGAGTTTGAGTTCATAGTAGACCTATCAACCCTTGACAGATTTAGCTTGATTTCCAGTAGGACAGTTTGTTTACCTTTCATGTGATGCACACTTTAATTGAGGAGATATAACCATTGTTTTTAGAGAATATTGAAGCAATTATGTAATCCATAGAATTTTTAAATATTTTGATAGATCAAATAATAGAACTCATTGTGTTAATAGCAATATTCACAAGCTTAGAAGGGTGAAATTTTAGAAATTATGACTTCTATTATTTATTCCATGCTGGTCATATAAGTTTGATGATTTAATATGTTGCTTCCATTTCTACTACCTGTCATGTTAATGCTGGAGACAAAGATAGCATGCTCTCTTGTTCTTTGCTCTCTGTCTAATTTTGTATGTTTCCTCACCACAAAATCTGACAAGCTTGTTTTTTGAAGAATTCCTTCACTCCTGGAAAGTGTTCCTTTTATTAATGTTTGAAAATCTCTCCACTCTTTGTAAACACCTATTCTCACAGAAATTAGTACTTTTACTGAAATCATGTGGGAAATAAAATATGAGAATGTACTTTCCTACCCTCTTTGCAGGATTGGCATAAAGACAGTGGAAACACAACTTATGAAATACAGGGTGAGTAGAAGGGATTGTGCACTAATTTACCAGCAGTTGTGAAGGCAAACATAGTGGTATATATAATCAGAATTATAGTGAAGTGGAACTGAAAACTTATCCAGTTATAAATGGATGGAATGATAGAACTGACTCGAAATGAAGTGTGAGAATATGTTAAAGAAGCAATTCAGAACTCAAGTTGTGAACAAAGCTTGTGTGTTAAATCTCTCTTACATTCCTCTGTTCTTAGTACTTGTTGGAATGAGTGACTATAAGAATGAGGTGGACAGATATGGTGTTTAATTTTGAACAATCCCAAACAGTTAAAGTACAGTATTAAATTTCTTAATTTATTTATATAAAGTCTATTAAACAACTTGGCCATTAAGGAAAAATACTCTTATTTTAATCAGACACTTTACATTTAGTGAGTTGATATCACCTTTCCTTTACTGAGGTTCTGTTCAACACATTTTTTCTTGATCACTTAGTATATTCCTGTATTTCAAATTATCTATTATTATTGAAGAGTTTGAGGAGAATAAGTATTAACTTAAAAATTTTTTAATGTTTATTTATTTTTGAGAGAGACAGAGACAGAGTGTGAGCTGAGGAAGGGGCAAAAAGAGGGAAACACAGAATCTGAAGCAGGCTCCAGGCTCTGCTGTCAGCTCAAAACCAGATGCAGGGCTTAATCCCACAAACCATGAAATCATGACCTGAGCCAAAGTTGAACACTTAAGCCAGTGAGCCACCAGGTACCTCTATTTTTTTTTAAAGCTTGGTAGAATTCACCTGTGAATTTGTCTGGTCCTAAACTTTGTTTGTTTGGAGTTTTAATTTCCAATTCAATTTCATTTCTGGTGTTAAGTCTGTTCAAATTTTCTATTTCTTTCTGATTCATTTTTAGGAAGTTATATGTTTCTAGGAATTTATCCATTTCTTCTAAGTTATCCATTTTTTGCCATATAATCTTTCATAATATTCTCTTATAATCCTTCATATTTCTGCAGTGTCAGTTGCTATTTCTCCTTTTTCATTTCTGATTTTATTATTTGAATCCTGTCCCTGGTATTTTTTTTTTTTTCTTAAGAGTGGCTAAAAGTTTATCAGTTTTGTTGATCTTTTCAGAGAACCAGATCCAAGTTTCATTGGTGGGTTTTATTGTTTTTTTGTTTTGTTTTATTTTGTTTTGTTTTGCTTTTTGTCTCTATGTATTTTAGTTTTGCTCCTATGTTTATTAATTCCTTTATTCTGGCTTTGGATTTTGTTTGTTCTTTTTCTAGCTCATTTAGGTTGTTTATTTGAGATTTTTCCTGCTTCTTGAGGTAAGCATGTATTACTATAGTCTTCCCAAGATCTTAGAAGAGTTTTTGCTACATTCCAAAGGTTTTGGACAATTGTGTTTTAATTTTTATTAGTCTCCATGTATTTTTTTAATTTTTGTCTTTGATATCTTGGTTACCCCATTCATTGTTTAGTGGTATGTTATTTAACCTCCATGTATTTGTGTTTTGTTGATATTTCTATGTGTATGTGTGTGTGGTTGATTTCTATTTTTATAGTGTTGTGGTCAGACAGATTGCATGATATGATTTCAATATTTTTTAATTTGTTGAGCCTTTTTTGTGTGTGGCCTAGTATGTGATCTCTTCTGGAGAATGTTCAATGTGCACTTGAAAGGAATATCTATTCTGCTGGTTTGGGATGGAATGTTCTGAATATATCTGTTAAATCCATCTGGCCCAATGTGTCTTTGAAAGCCACTGTTTCTTTGTTCATTTTCTTACTGGATGATCTATCCATTGATGTAAGTGGAGCATTCCTGTCTTCAACTATTATAGTATTATTATTGATGTCTTACTTTATGTGTGTTAATTATTGCCTTATGTATTTGGGTGCTTTCACGTTAGGTGCATAACTATGTGTGATTATTATATTTTCTTGTTGAAGTGCGTCTCTTGTAGAAAGCATATATACATGGGGCTTAGCTTTTATATATTCAGTCACTCTATGTCCTGATTGGATTTTTTTGTTCATTTATAATAATTACATTCAAAGTAATTTTGATAGGTATGTAGTTATTGCCACTTTGTTATTTTTTTTAGAGTTATTTTTATAGTTCTGTTTCTTTTCTTGCTCTCTTCTTATGGTTTGATACATTTCTTTAATGATATAGTTGGATTCCTTTCTCTATTTTTGCCTATATTACAGGCTTTTGATTTCTGGCTACCATTAGGTTTATATATAACATCTTGTGCATTTAGCCATCTATGTTATGTTGATGGTCACTTAAGTTTGAACCCATTCAAAAAGCACTGAATTTTTTTTTTTTACAAATAGTTTATTGTCAAATTAGTTTCCACATAACACTCAAAAGCACTGAATTTTTACTTCCCCATGTTTCACTTTTTATGTTATACTTCACATCTTTTTATTTTGTGAATCTCATGATTGATTTTTATAGATGTAATTGATTTTACTGCTTTTGTCCTTTAATCTCTGTACTGGCTTTATAAGTAATTAATACACTATGTTTATTATGTTTGTATGTACTGTGGAACTTTTTTCCTTTCCTAATTTTCTTACTTCTGACTGTGACTTTTTCCCTTAAAAAATTCTCCTTAACATTATTATAAGGCTGGTTTACTGGTGGTAAATTTGTTTGTCTGGGAACTGATTTCTCCTTCTATTCTGATTGATAACTTTGTTGGAAAGAGTATTCTTGGTTGCATTTTTTTTCCCTCTTAGTACTTTGAATATATCTTTCCAGTTTCTTGTAGCCTGAAAACTTTCTGCTGAAAAATCAGCTGATAGCCTAGTGAGGTTTCCCTTTTATGTAAATATTTTCCTTTCTCCTGCTGCTTTTAAAATTCTTTCTCTCGTTTTTATGACTTTTTGCAATATTAATTATCATGCATCTTGTCATGGACCTTTTTGATTTGATTTTGTTGGGAACACTATGCTTCCTGGAATAGATTATCTGTTTCCTTTCCTACACTAAGGAATTTTTCAGCTAGCATTTCTTCAAAAAATAATATGCCTTCTTTTCTTTCTCTTCTTCTGATATCACTATGACACAAATGCTATTACCTTTGATAATGTCATTGAGTTCCCTTAAGTTAATCTCAGTTTGTATTATTCTTTTTTTTCTTGTTCAGCTTTGTTGCTCTCCATCTTCCAGCTTGCTGATCTATCATTGTCCTTTTTTTTTTTAGCATTATTTTGTATAACCTTCAATTCCTTTGGTTTTTTTTATTTATTTATTTTTTTTTTCTAGGAGAGAGAGAGACAGCGCGAGCAGGCTCTTCCGATCTAGAGAGGGAGTCACAGACTGAAACAGGCTCCAGGCTCTGAGCTGGCAGTCAGCGCAGAGCCCGACGCGGGGCTCGAACCCACGAACCATGAGATCATGACCTAAGTGAAAGTCGGATGCTTAACCGACGAAGACACCCAGGCGCCCAGCCTTCAATTCCTTTGGTAAAAATCATAATTTGTTGAATTAAGTTTTACAGCAGAGATCATCTTTTACTTACATCCAGGAAAAATATTAATAAAAAAGTTACTTCTAAAATTTAATGTGGTACTGCCCTATTGAAAGGATAGTCCAAACAGGAATTCCAATCTTTATAATCATATCAAAAATTTTAAAATAAGTGTAAAACTATAACCACTTTTTAAAATGACCCATACTTTCTAATTCTCTACTGTTGCAAAACTTCCAGGGTTTTGAATCTCATTCCTCAAAAGGAAAATTTTCCACACCTTTATCCTTACGGATATGACCAGCTCTCCCTTAATCACTAGTCCTTCTGTGGTCCACATGTTCATGCCCTGTATGATCTTAGTTCTTTTTCTTTTGTAAGTTTTTATTTATTTTTGAGAGAGAAAGTGAGAGAGGGAAGGGAGACAGAGAGGGAGATAGAGAATCCCAAGCAGGTTTTGCACTGTCTGCATAGAGCCAAACATGGGGCTCAAATTCATGAACCATGAGATCAAGATTAACTGACTGAGTTACTCAGGCATTCCATCTTAGTTCTAAAAACAACAAACACCAGGGTTCATGAAGAATAATAAAGACAGCTCCATACTACTCACCTACTATATCATTGAAACATTGATATCCATTACTATCTCTGATGAGGTTTTGAGAGTGATACTTCATGTTCTTCGAAACAGAAAAGGGTTTGAAAGTGATACTTCATGTTCTTCTAAACAGAAAAAGTGTCTCTGAGTAACTGGTAATGTCATGTCTGCACTAGAAATTATTAGATTTTTTTAAATGTTTGTTTATTCTCAGAGAGAGAGTGAGTGCAAGCAGAAGAAGGGCAGAGAGATAGAAGGGGACAGAGGATTTGAAGCAGGCTTTATGCTGACAGCAGAGAGCCCAAAGTGGGGCTCAAACACAACCTGAGCCAATATGAAGAGTCAGACACTTAACCAACTGAGTCACACAAGCACCCCTAATGTCAATATTTCAAAAACAACATTGGTCATAATTAATGGTCAAAAGAAGTTTTCTAGTGCTTATATGTCTAAATCTTCTAGGTGTGATTTTCTGAATATTATTTAAATTATTTCTAAAATTGTTCTAATATGTTTTTAGCAGTGTGTTGTAGGTAGCTTTAAATAAGTAATTATGACTTATTAAAGAACCAACTGTCAGAAGATTTCAGCTACAAACATACTACTGACTACTTTAATGTTTGGTTTATCTGTTTCTATGTCTAAACTAAGCTTTGGCTGCTTTTCAAAAATACTAATTATAGCACTTTATATTATATTCATCATACTGCTATGAGTCCTATAAAATTATTAACTAAATTCTTTTTGTAAAATATTTGGTTTTGGTTTTCTGTGTACTATTTTTGTACTTGATAAAGACACCTATTTCAGCTTCTTTTCATTGAATCCTTTGTTTTTTTGGTTGCATTATAAGTAAAAATAAAATTAACTTATTAATAATAGAAAATAAGTTCATAATGAATTTCCTATTCTAGGGAGCTGAGAAGGATAACATTAAGAAGAGATAGTGTTGGAGAAAAGAGTATATAAAGGGAAATTTTTCTTAGCAATATATTCAAGTTGCATTCTTTCACCTTTTCTCTGTAGCTTTTGTCTTTTCATCATCAAAATTTCTTCCTAATTTAAAATTCAAATAAATTATATTTTTACTTTTGTTTGTGTGATTGTAAGATCTAACACATTTAATCAATGCCTAGTAAATTTTTACATATAATAATGTTGTTTTTATATGATTATATTATACTTAAACATCATTACTGAAAGTTAAACTATGTTAGGTTATTGTATTAGCCAACTAAGTCTGCTATATCAAAATAATATACTGGGTGATTTAAACAACAAATTTATTTTTCACAGTTCTGGAGGCCAGAAGTTTCAGATGACAGTGCTGGCAGAGTTGGTGTCTTGTGAGAACTTTCTGGCTTGCAGACTAACCTTCTCAAGTGTATTCGCACATGGCCTTGACTCTGTCAGGAGCACTTCTGATGTCTCTTCGTATGAAGACACAAGCCCTATTGGATTAAGGCCTGCAATAGACTTAATATTTGTTTCTTTTTAAAATATGTTAAAATATGATCCCCAGTGTGATGGTATTTGGAGGTGATGATTAGGTCTTAAGCATCCTGCATGAATGAGGCTAGCATCCTTATATAAGAGATGGAAAGAACCTTTTTCTTTCCTTTGTCCATTCAAGGATACAATAAGAGAGCCATCTGAAAAGTAAGCAGCAGGTCCTGAGCAGATACTGAATCTACCAGCATCTTGGACTTCCCAGCCCCCAGAACTGTGAGAAATAAATTTCAGGTGTTTGTCAGCCACCTACTAAATGCTATTTTTGTTACTGCAGCCCCAATGGATTGAGATGGCCCTATGCTTATGACCTCATTTAAGCTTAATACCCTCCTTAAGGTCCTGTCTCCAAATACAGTCACACTGAGGGTTAACCTTGAAACTGTGGAATTTGAGGAGATGCAATACTGTCCAAAATAGTGATCTATTTTGAAATAATGCCATTTGAATATGTCCCCATTATATAATACAATTATTGCCATGCTTTTCTTTCATCTGCTAGTTTTATTTGTACATATACTTCACACTAATATGAAAAGGGTTTTGATGAGTAAAATGCAAAAAAGATTATAATGCATAAAATAACAAAAACACGTTTTTAAAATTTTCTATTTTAATTTTTTTTTTCTAAGAGAGAGACACAGCATGAACAGGGGAGGGTCAGAGAGAGAGACACATACACACAGAATCTGAAACAGGCTCCAGGTTCTGAGCTAGCTGTCAGCACAGAGCCTGACACAGGGCTCGAACCCATGAACTGTGAATCATGACCTGAGCTGAAGTCCGATGTTTAACCTACTGAGCCACCCAGTCGCCCCTTTTTAAAAATTTTCTGGGGCGCCTGGGTGGCTTAGTCGGTTAAGCGTCCGACTTTCGCTTAGGTCATGATCTCGCGGTTCGTGGGTTCGAGCCCCGCGTCGGGCTCTGTGCTGACTGCCAGCTCAGAGCCTGGAGCCTGTTTCAGTCTGTGACTCCCCCTCTCTCTGACCCTCCCCTGCTCATGCTGTCTCTCTCTCTCTCTCTCCTAGAAATAAATAAAACATAAAAAAAAAAATAAAAAAAAATAAAAAAAAATAAAAATTTTCTAAGGTTTTAATATTTATTTTTCTCAAATGTTTCTTTATTTTTGAGAAAGAGAGAGAGAGAGACAGAATGCAGGTGTGGGAGGGACAAAAAGAGAAGGAGCCACAAAACCCAAAGGAGGATCCAGGCTCTTAGCTGTTAGCACAGAGTCTGACACAAGGCTCCAACGCATGAACCTTGAGATCAAGACCTGTGCCAAAGTCAGATGCTTAACTGACTGAGCTAGCCACCCAGATACCCTTCTAGTGAGGTTTAAAAAGAGAACCCGTATTTAGTTGTATGATTTTCATTTTTCACTAGCATTTACAGTTAACTCTTCAACAACATGTATTTGAACCATGCATGTCCACTTGTATTTAGATTTTTTACAGTACTGTATATAACATATATTTCCTGTTTCTTATTGTTTTCAATAACAGTTTCTTTTCTGTATCTTACTTTGTCAGAAGAATACAGTATATAATAGATATACAAAATATGTATTAATCAACTGCCTATGTTACCTGTAAGACTTCCAGTCAACAGTAGGCTATTAGTAGTTACGTTTTTGGGAAGTCAAAAGGCATACATTGTTTTTTGACTGTGCAGGGGGCCAGTGTTTCTAACACCCATGTTCAAAGGTCAACTGTATAAAGAAATAATGCTTTTTTAACCATTGTCACAGAATGATAGAGTGAGCAATGTCCTTAGCAATAGCCTAATGATTAAGTGATATCCCTCAGTGTAATCCTGACATAGGTGAATGCACAATTCAGTGGAAGCTATTAATTGATATTTTATATGAAATATCCTTGGATTAAGTTATTCAGAGCCAAGACAATAAATTCAAGTACCAAGAAGCCTCTACGAATTTGTAAAATTACAGAGCATAAAGCTGAAGAATGGGGTGGCATCCGTATACAACTGAACTATATATTTCCCAACTAAAGGCATTCAGATATGTTAAGTGTTTAAACATAATACATAAAGAAAGTTAAATTATTTGGGGGATAAAATTTAGGCTGCAGACCCCCTACATTCAATTCTCTCCTATAGTCTATAAAGAATGGGGAAGTGTTTCTCCAGATATCTTTTTAAAATCTTACTATAATTTGGGACTTTGGATAAAACACAAACAGTTTGCATTCTGTAATACAGGCTAATTTTCTTGTCTAGTACATGAAATAAAGGGTTTTTTTTTTGTCATTATTATCAAGATCCCTAAACTTAAAATCAAGGCATATTATTTTACTATGCTCTCATAATAAAGTAGCACAAACTGGGAATACTGAACATCAGAAACATTAGTCTCACAGTTCTGTAGGCTGGAAGTCCAAGATCAAGGTGCTGGCAGGATTGGTTCCTTCTGAGGGAGAATCTGTTAAACCTCCCTCCTGGCTCTGTGGTTTATTGGAATCTTTAGTGTTCTTTGGCTTCTGCTGGACTACTCTGATCTCTGCTTTCATTTTCACATGGCAGTTTTCTGTGTATCTGTGTCAAAATTTCCCCTTTTATAAGAACACCAGTCATATTGAATTAGGGGCTCATTCTACTCCAGTCTGACCTCATCTTAGCTAATTATATGTATAGTGACTTTTTTCCAAATAAGGTCACATTTCTTATGTATAAGGGGTTACATACTTCAAACTATGCATTTTAAATGAACACAATATAACTCAACACAAGAACCATATAAACTGAAATTCTTGACTTGAAGCATGACACTCTCCATTGCCACAGTGAGCTCTGCCATTCAGGCATGCTCCTGCAATTTCCTTCATTCATTGTATAAATTAATGAATAAATGAAATTTAAAAAATTCTAAGTTTCCTCCTTCAGAGTTTCTGAATTTCTGTAACGCAGATTGAAAATCCCTCCATAGCTGTTGCAATTGTGAATGGGTGTCAAGGAACAGATGTTTGTATTGGAAGGGGTTATGTCAGAGGCAAATGTGGATATTCTTGCAGGGTATTGGGAGATGATCCCCGATTTTGGAAATGAAATAGAAAAGGCATTTGACTCCAGAGAGAATTGGGGATAAGCTGGAAACAGAAACTCTTCTACTATATGGATACAAGTCATAGGAGCACAGGTTTGTGTCTCAAAGACTTGCAGAGTTTTGAAGTAGATTTCCTGGAATTCCCAAGAGAACTGATGCTAGAACTGGTCAAGAAAAGGGATGATTGACCCCAGAGTGCATCAAGTGAATTGGTGAGGCCAAGAGTGTTCCAGAGGTTTTTAACTCACTGATTAGAGAAGAGATATCTTAAGGGGAATACTTTTGCCGGCTAATCCTCATGTAGAGACCTCCTCACACAGTATACTTCTGACTAAAACAAACAAAAATAGACTTCCATAACCTTTACTGTCATGGGAAAGCCCGAGGCTTCTTAGTTCCAGGCAAGTGTGTCCTAGATCCAAGCTACTATACTTAGCTCTCAAATCTAGCCTAGCCAGAATCTCACTTTTTTTTCTTCAAAATTTGCCTATTATAGATAGTGGATATAATCTTCTACCCTGGCCAGCTACCAATGTAAGGACTAATTAAGGGCTTTCTTGATGAGTCATGTAACTCAAGAATAGCCATTTCTGGGAATTGGGGGTAGGGAGGGGAGGAAGGATGGAGGCACCTAGGTCTATGAGGAATTCATGGTACAGGTAATAGCTGACATGTACCTGGGTTTGATAATGATCTTCAGCCTCACAGACCCAGCTGCCCTTTTCCTGGCTTGGGTAGATCTTAGATTGTCAATGTTAACATGCCTCAAAATCACACAATGAAGTAGTGAAAGTGCCAGCTTCATAGATTTCAATTTGGATGTCCAGTGTCAGGCCAGATATGGAACATTTATTTTGATTTTGCTACACATAATAGATTTAGTTTCTGATTTAGTTATCAGTCATTTCGATTTGACTAATTTATAAAATGTCTCAGTACTCCACGTCTTAATTATGTTTATAGGTACATAAGGAATACATGTAGAAAATACTTTTAAATTAATAAAATGTAAAAATTCTCACTTGACCTTGCTCAAACTTAGATCCCATCCCTGAATTAGTATGCTATGTAGCTTTTTAAGATTCTTTTAAAGCATTCATATATTTATGAATACTTAAAACATTATTCTTTTGAATTGTGGTGGGGTTTTTCATATGTCTGGATACTTTATGATTTTTTGAAAATTATTTGATGTACTTTTATTCTCAGTATAAGATTGTATTTTGATCAATGAAAAAATCTACAATATTCTAGGGAACAACGTTTAGAGTACTTACATATTTTTGTTTATTTTTTTAATTGAGTATTTTATATGTGAAATTGATTCCCAAAGTCACTTAAAGATGTTAGTGGCCGTATATACTAATTTTTGGCAAACAGTTGGAAAATATAAGCATTGATGTCCAGATGCTGTAATTCTCAAAACTCTAGTTGCTTTGGAAATGTTTACACTTTATTATGTGGATGACAAGATAAATTGTTTCCACTGCATACTATTATACAGGCATTTCATTGGTTTTAATAATACTCTGCTATTAATAGTAGAATTGCCATTTCTATATTGCATATGATAGATACTTATTTTCAATTATAGGAATTTTTCTGGAAGCAACGTATTCGAAGCAAATTATGATGTTATAGAGATAAATTATGTAAATCATACATCATCTTAGACAATATTGTGGGGCTGAAAGTTGATTTTATTGACAACAGTGTTCTCTGTTGTTTCTCAAATTTTGTACACTTTTTCTGTATTTTAAAATACAAATTTTACAAAAAATTATTTTATTTTTCTTATATGAATGACATCTTAACAGCCTGTAAGATTTCTTTCTTGAGAAAGGAATCTTGTTTATTATTTCTCTAATATACCCAAGTGAAACCCAAGCACTGCATTTGGTTTACAGTGGATGCAGAAAATGTAGAGGGGTTTTTCTATGAAGTACCTTTTATCTGTAAAGTACTTAACACTCAATCCTCAGTGGATCTGGCTGAATATTACTTATAGTGCCATTTAGGAATCTGTCACAGTAGATAGTATTACCATCTCATTCACAGACCTACCTTTTTTTTTTTTACTTAGCACTTTCCAATGTGCAAAAGACTTTCAAACACTGTAGCACTGATATTCCTTATTTTCTGTGTAATTAAGACTCTGCTTATTTTTACTGGCAATAGTCTACTGTAATCTCACTCTAATTGATGCAAGCCCTCATTTTCTCATTACACTGCCACATATAACCCTTTCTTGGACAGGCATTCTTCCTCTGTTCAGAGTACTTATAGTAGATCGTCCTGTGTAAATGAAGGTAAAGTTAGAGTGGGGTATTTTTTTCTTTTTAGTTTCCATCCAACTTCTCTTATTATAAATGTATTACTTAAGTTGCTTGATTTCCAGTTTGGAAAGAACAAATAGTTGGACTGTGATAGTGGAATGAGTCTTTCCTTGATGAGTTTGACAATCAAGTGATTTTTTGCTTTAGGTAAAAATAATAAGATAACTCTAGAAAAAAGTGCTTTTCTATGTATGTGTTTTTTTTATCTCTGGGCATAAACCTAGCATCAGATACTGTTTGAACAAGAGAAATCCTTACTGTAAATCATTTTTTAGGCAAGGAAACTGAGACTTAACTGATGTTCAAAATATTTGCTAAAGTTAGCATACAAATAATATTCTAGCTTTATCCTGTTTCCCATAAATGTCAAGGATAGCTTTTCCCCATCCCTACACTGTGATATATAAGTCACCCTTTCTAAGATTAATAACCTTTGCCAAGATTGGAGTTGATTTATGTTCTGGCTCTGTTGGCAGCAGAGGCCTCCCTACCCCAGCCCTCATCAGCTACACTGATTGGGCACCAGAGCTTCCACCAGCCTGCTGCTTAAGCAGATGCTAATGGGCAAATGAGCAACAGCAGGGGGGCAGGCTGGGGTGATCTTCATTCATTAGCAACTGTTCAAGCAGCAGGCTGAGGGAATCTGCACATGCGAGAAAGACTTTAGGATGAACATTGACCTCAAAGGTACTTGTGAACAAAAGTTGAATTTTCAGTTACCAGAACATCAGGTTGCTATGTTTACCAAAACTCAATATCCTGTGATATATGGTATTTAATGGTGTTGCATTTTTTAAAGTCTCTACCTTTTTATATTAATGTAAATGCATGGATCAAAGTCAATCAAGGTCAGATTTTTGGTTCTAAGCCGGTGTCTTGTAAAATTGCCTAGTCATAATAATCACATCAGGTCTTACAAATAGCAGATTCTAAATCAGTAGGAATTGAAGAATTCATATTTTCAAATAGATTTGTTGAGGTATCTTTTATGATAGAGTAAGGATGGAACACATTTTTTCTTTTTGCAAGTTTGATCTTAAGTTTAATTATGATTTTTTCTAAGCAGAGACCTCAACATGTTGTCCAGTGCCTCCATTATTACAATTATCCAAATGACTGTAAAAAAATGCAGCAAACTCACATCTCTCCAGGTACTGAATGAGATTCTCTGGGGATAACCTGGGCATCTATGTTTTAGGTAAGAGATGTTAGGCTCAAATTTGAGAAAGTAGGTGAATGCAATTATAAATCTGGTCAAAGGGGCAGATTCCAAATTATTTGAAAGCAGTAAGAATTTCTTCTTTCCAATGAGTTCTTTCTTCCTAAAGGATCCAAAGCAAATTTGTAACACCTCCTGTTAAATTATCAACTCACTTTCTGAACACTAAATGTCTGTGGAATTAGTTTATCTTTCCCTTACTTACGTGATGTGGGCTTTTTCTGAAATACATGTAATGCTATCTTTGAATTTTCTCAGGAAACATTCTCTGTCCTCACCTCTGCAGAAAAAGTATTGTATACTTTAGGAGATGATTCCTGTTGGATCATTTGGATTGCTATTTACAATTATCCTTTATATTTGACATTACAGAGAGTTGCTAATTAAAATCTTGATCAGAGGTCTTTAATTTAATACTAGATCACTCTGCTAGTAATTTCCTAGGGCTATAGTAGTAAGTTACTACAAATTTGGTGATTTGGACATCTGAAATTTGTTCTCTCATAGTCTGGAGGCCAGAAATCTGAAATTAAGTTGTCAGAGAGTTGCTTCCTTCTGGAAGATTTGAAGAAAAATCTGTTCAGCGCCTCACTCCTAGCTTCTAGGGATCTTGGCAGTCTTTGATGTTCCTTGGCTTTTAGATGTATGACTTCAGTCTCAACCTGTGTCTTCACATGGCTGTTCTCTTATATCTGTGTTGCCAAGCTCTCTCTCTTTCCTCTGATGAAGGCATTCATCATTGGATTAAATCCAGGATGACCTTATCCCAGCATCCAAGTAAGTTCACATTCTCAGGAATGCGTGGTTAGGATGTGGACATATCTTTTGAAAGGACACTATTCAATGCACTAAAATCACTAAATGCTAAAGATATATCTGTAAGGAAAGACATGTAGACATTTAACATAGACATAACTATGTTAATTACATGTCTTATGCATATTTTTTCAAGACTTTCTTTTCAGACAAAGCTAAAACAAGATAGTATGTCTAGGTTTTTTTTGAGAGTTTAAATGTTTCTCTAACTTGAAAGATATTAACTACACTCGCATGTACATTTTTGTTAGATGCATCTAATTATCAAAACCCAGTTACCCACTATATTGAATTTGGCTCTACCCAGATATATTCATGTCTTATCAGCATTTTAGAAGTAAATATTATTCAAATTTATTTTTATATGAAATTAGGGAGAAATGTTTTAAGCATTATATGCATTATTTGTTCAAATCCATTGTCAGTTTTTGCTATTCAGAATAGTCTTAACACCAAAATACAGTCCTGATTTTTATTTCAAGTGTGACAGTGACCATAAACTGTGTACTCAACCAATGATTTCACTTTTTTTTTTAATTATTTTGGTTAACATAATTTCACAGTAAGCAGAAAATTTCAAGGAAACTGTTAATAGATACTTGTATTCTCATTCTCCCCCACTTCCTCAGTATTAGAACACTTGTGTGGCATCTTTTTAAAAATTCTCAGTTGGTTCAATTGCTGAAGGGAGAAAATAGGTCTGCCAGCACACTCTTTACCAAGCACTGGGAATATAACTTTCCATTTTAAATTCACAAAGCATAGTCCTTTTGGCCCCAGGAGGCTTGGGCTGCTTTACCTTGTTGCTATAATGAGAATATACTGACACATTTTCATTATTAGATCAAAGGAGAAGGACATTACATGAAGTCACTTGCAAATAAAATATCAAAATTGGCCCCGGAGTATACACTTCCATTCTAATCAAATACCTTTCTCTTTTTCCAGAATCAATAGAGGAAAGCAAAGAAAGGAGACACATGGTCTGAAATTAATACAGCTGGTGAAATCAGACTTAAAGTGGGTCCACTTATTCACAGTTGACTTGAATAACTGAAACCTGGATTTTATAATTAGAATGTCCTGGAAAAAGCAACTTAATTTACAGAGGGACACAAAAAAGTAACAAGTGGGCTTTATTAGTTTTAGTAGTGAGTTGTACTATATTCTTGGTAATTCAAGGTGAAATAGGTAAGACAGATTATTTCAAATGATTACTTTCTTCTAAAATATAGCAGCAGCATCTTTTTCAGTTACATATGCATTTAATGTAAGTAATTATCTTTTAAAATATTCTTTATCTTTAGTGAGCCTAATTCGGTTAAATAAATACTTGTTCATTACTACTGTCATTGTTTCATGACACCAGCTATAGCAAATCAACAAAATGTTTTATTAGAGAAAGGTGAGACTTGTGTTTTTCATACTGTCCAGGGTTGATAAGAACATATGATTTGTCTCAAATTTATATGTGAAATCCTTGATGCGTTTAGGATATATTTATTGAAAAACTGCTTACACTGTAGCAAGTTGAGAAGCCTATAATTTGCTCAAGGTTTTTTATCCCCCCTGCAAATTGCAAAATCTAAATGATCTTAGGTAATGTGTGACATATGTGTGGGATTATGCTTTCACATTTCTTTCCTAGCAATACGTTAAAGGACACATATGCCTAAATATGCATTGTATGTAACACTTAATATCTCAGCATAAATATTATGATTTATGGCTGTAAATAATCAAGTTGTGGGAATAGATATGGTTATGGTGGTGATTATCCTGTTGTTTAGTTGCAATGGGTACTATAAATTTCCTAGGACCTTTTACTCTTAAACCTGACTTAGAGTCACCAGCCTTCCCAGCTGAAAGTCAACGGACAGATTATTATACTCAGTAGTCACAGGCACTGTGCCATATCTATGGCCTTGCCAAGGTATTGCTATAGTCACCAGATTTGTTTACAGAATTGTAAACAATATTAAATGCTGCCAGTCGCTGCTTCTTTCTCTATATTAGCCTATTTTATTTCAGAATTATAAGGATCCTCATGTAAAGCTCACAAGAAGTTCCTATAAGTTCAAAGAATATTAAGGTAAGTAATAGTATCATATTACAAAGTTCTTTTTCCTAATCAATAAATTCCTTTTTTTCCATGGGAAGAGGAAGAACAGGTCAGAAGCAGTGCCCACTACTTGGCCTGCATTTTTTTTCAGGCATTTTAGCAAAGTTTGATTTCTATCCAAAGCAGTTTGAGACTAAATAAAAACCCAATGATTTTTCATGGTTCTTGTTCAGCATTTAAAAGATAACAGCATAACTTATATGTAGATTATATGTAATAAATGGAAAATATCCATACAGATATTCTAAATCTATATTTTTTTAAATGTAGATTTTCATTTCTTTTCTTTCATTTTAAAGAAAATATTGATCAGATATTTTTTAAAACAAAAAATAGTTCATAATCTTTGAATGTATTGTTAGAGGTAAAAATAAATCTAAATTAATAAGCAATGAGGAAAATAAATTAATGAACAATGAGATCAAAAATTTTATGTCAATTACCTCCTCTGGAATTCTGCTTGTCTTCAAAAATTATTTTAGATTCCTATAGCCCCAAAATAAGATGACACAACTTTTGTATGTGGAATATTCTATTAGAGAACATTTACCCTATGGCTAATTATTAAAACCAGGTAATGATAATATCTACTCAGCTACACTGGAATAATTTATAATAAAATCTTCATTAAATTAATAAAGTGGTTATTTTTGATGTGTAAATAGTTTTACCATGATCCATATTATTCTTAAGTATAATCATATGGCTCTAGGCATAGACAATATAAAGAAAATGAGTAGTAAAGGATTTGACTATATTTCTTTTTTTTGGATTATTTATTTACTTATTTTGAGAGAGACAGAAACATCATGAGTCAAGGAGGGACAGAGGGAAGGGGAGAAAGAGAAAATCCCAAGCAGACTCTACACTGCCAGCAAAGAGCCTGACATGGGGCTCAAACTCATGGAACTGTGAGATCATGAGCTGATCCAAAACCAACAATTGGATGGATGTTTAACCAACAGAGCTACCCAGGCACCCCTGGTTTGACTATATTCTTAAAACCAAAGTATTGAACTGGATCGTTACTCTATTGTTTTTAATCATGTAGAATAGACATTATGACTATTTAATACTAATGCATCTGGTACTTTCCCATAATACCTAAGGGTTAAATTCCTCTGTACTTCATTTGGGTCCCTTTGAAATTAATATTAGTTCCTTAAAGACACTTCACCAAGATGCATTTAATTTTATGAGGCAAACCATTGAAAAGTTGTGTTAGGACACTGGAAAACAGAGTCAGTGTAAACTGCATAAATATCTCTTGGCTCAAAGGTAACCTGTCTGTCATTGAATGCTTCAGCTTTTGATACTTTTCTTTATTTGTTTAAAATGTCAACCTGGCATGGTATGGCTGTGAGATCACTTAGCCCTAATAGAAACCTGAGTCATTTGGATTTCTCGAGCTGACTGAGAATTGAAATGATATCTAGCCACTACTGGAGAAGCCAAGGGCAATTTTAGATCTGGGTGCATTTGTCGGAATGAATGAACTTTATGGGTTTTACCTCTCCAAGATCTGAAATTACAAGATAATTCTGTTTGATTTGAACTTGTAAACAATTTTGATAAATGGATCAAAAAGGTCTAAGTTTCAAAACTTTCCTCAAAATGATTCATTCCCTGTGCTAGATCTTCATGTTCACCCTGATCATTTCTTCACATTTCAAACTAAATCTGGAAAAGAAAAACTATTCACTACCTAGTTGCACTCCTAGTTCTATTATCACGCTGTAATAATCAAGATAGTTTGATATTGGTATAAAGATAGACTGATAGAGTAAACAATAAGCTGAACTTTGTCCAAATTAAAAGCTTCTACTTTTCAAATGACACTAGTAAGAAAATGAAAAGCAAGCCACTGATTCAGATAAAATATTTCTATGTAAAACTTATAGAAAATTAACTCAATACTAAGAAAAATACAACTCAGTAAATAAATGAGCAAAAGTTGTGAACTGACACTTTACCAAAGAAAATACAGGGATTGAAATAAGCACGTGAAAAGATTTTCAACATCATTAGTCATTAGGGAAATACAAACTAATAGCACAATAAGTTACCACTACACACATATTGAACTGGCTAAATTAAAAAGACTAACCCTACTGAGTGTTGGCAAAGATTTTAAATGAATGGACCTTTTACATACTTCTACTGAAAATGTGAAGTATTTAACCAATTTGAAAAAATAGTTGGTAGTTTCTTGAAATAATTAAGTTATCTGTCATATGATTTAGTCATTTTATTTCTAGATATCATTGCCCATCAACGAAAACAAATACTTACACAGAGTTGTACAAGAATGTTCATACTAGTTCTGTAAGTAACAGTCACAATAATAACAGTAACAGAAAAAAAACGTGTTCAAATAACATGTAAATTAATAAACATGTGTGAATCAATAGACAGGTGAATTAATAAATCCTTGCGGTGTATCCTTGTAATAGAACACTACTCTGAAAAAAAAAAAAAAAGAAATGAACTATTGGTACCAACGTCAATATGGATGAAGAAAGATTGTAAAGAAAGTCAGATTTTTTTAAAGAGAGTACACATCATCTGATTTCATTTAAATGAAATTGTTAGAAATGCAAAGTACTATATAATGATAGAAAACAGGTTATCTGGAGTTTGAGGGGTTGGGATGGAGGGAATACTACAAAAGGATATGGAGGAAACTCTGAGAGTAGGATGGATACGGTCATTTTCTTGACTTCTTGCTATTCCAAAGGTTTCTTCATTATAAATCTTATCAAGCTTTGCACTTTAAATATATTCAATTTATTATATGTCAATTATAATTAAAAGTGTTAGATAATTGTAAGATTTTTCTGTGGATGAATATAAGCAATAGAGGTTATAAGGGAGTCAGATAAACCTGGGATTAATACATGCTCCAGCATTTATTAGCCATATTATCATGAGAAAGTTAAAAGTCTTTGTTTCCTTACGTATAAAATTGGAGAATAATATTTATCTAAGAGTCCTAGTTTAGGATTTAAATGTGATATTGTACACCAATGCTTTATTTAACACCTAATACATTATTCAAAATAAATATTAATTACCTTCTCCATAGTATTTTCCATATATAATAGTCATATTGTGCCACAAGAAAAAAGATACTGGGAGAAACTCTAAGTTAAGAATTGTACAAATCACAATTTTTATTTTCTCCAGAAATGTCATGAACCACAAAGTGGATGGCCTTAAGCATGTACATGACAGGCACCACTTACAGGCAAGTTTGAAAAATCATCACTTCCATTTAAAATCATACCCTGAAGGTTAAAGATGTGCCAGAAATAGCACCCAAATAAGAAATACCTATAAGCCTAGATGAAAAGATAAGGCCTAAAATAGGTAACAGACCCTGTCATGAACAGGAGGAATTAGGTTATGACTAGAGACAGTAATAGTCCTTTCCTACAACTTAAGAGTTGGAAAAGTTTAAGCACTTTAAAACTGAATATGTGACCAAAAGCTCTGGAATGAAGAATGGCTGAGTCAGTGATTTTGGCAGAGTTAATGACAGAACTAGATCACCTGAAAATTCAGTCTGGCCCAACGTATAAGTGTAGATCATTAAAATATTAGGAAGATAATTGACCAAACTTCTTGACCCTAGAACTGTGACTTAATTAAACAGATGGCATTAACATATAGCCATCATCTACGGAGTGTACACTAGGATCTTTAGAACTAATCAATTGCCTTAGTTATTCAGAAAATTCACCCTGTAGTTATCTATTTAGATGGTATGAGGAAAAATCATCATGTGAGAATAGTTAAAGGTAAGTTTCTCTATCACTTCAGGTAAAAGATAATTTTCTACACCAGTTTACATAATGGGACTTCTTTTTAAAAGTGAGATTAGAATCTATAAATAAAGTAATTCTCCCAAAACAATCTAGATGAACATCATTCACTGGAATCTTGTAACAAATCATGTTTACAATACTTAATAACTTTCTTAGTGAAGAATACTCTGAAATGTATTTTGTGTTTAGATTTATGTACACTTTCTTACATTCATACAACATTTTGCCAATTATAAACTCATTTCACCTACATTAACTCATTTAACTGATTTTGCTATAGGGAAGTTAAGGTGTCTAAAATATACAAAGAACTTTTAAATTCATCAATAAGAAGGGCACCTGGGTAGCTCTGTCAGTTAAACATCTGATTTCAGTTCAGGTCATAATTTCACAGTTGATGAGTTTGAGCCCCACCTGAATTTGGAGTCTGTTTCTCTCCTTCTCTCTTTGTCCCCCATCTGCTCGTACACTCTCCCTCTCAACAATAAATAAATAAATAAATAAATAAATAAATAAATAAATAAATAAATAAATACATTCATCAATAATATATCAGTAAGATATTGAACAGCTAGGTTAAAAAATGATCAAAGATATTATCCCACACCTCACCGAAAAATATATGCAGATGGAAAATAAGCATATGAAAAGATGTTCCACATCACATGTCATCAGAAACATAAAAATTAAAACAATTTTGATCTTTCTTTCTATACTCATCGCAGTGGCCAAAATCCTGAAAAAGGACAACACCAAATGCTAATAATAATAAATAAAACATTAAAAAAACAAAAAACAAAAAAAACCCACAAAATTTTCTTAGGTTTAAATCCAATAATATCAATAATTATTTTAAATTTAAAAGGTCAAAGCACTCAACATAAATGGAAAATTTTGTGTGATTATTGAAAAATAGGTTAAAAGTAATGAATGTAAAAAGATAACACCATTCTAACACTAATTTAAAAAAGATGGAGTGCTGTATTAATATCAGATCAAGTAAATTTTGCACCGAAGTAAATTATCAGGGATAAAGAAGATCATTTAATAAAGTGTACATAAAAATACTTAACATGTATGCACCTATTAAATTTATTAAATTCATGAAACAAAATCTCTTTGAAGATGCTTAACAGTGAAAAGTTTAATGTAATTTTCCTAAGATGTGTAAGTAAGGATGTTTGCTCTCATCTCTTGTATTACACATGATCTGGACATTTTAGGATATAAGAAATGCTACAAAATAAGAAAAAGAAATAAACATTATTCACAATAGAAAATAAGAAATAGAAATGCCCATGTTCACGTGCAAGTCTATACATAAAATTCTATAGAATCTGAAGAAATGCTACTAAAGGCAGTAAGCAAGTTTGGAGGATAGAAGATTTGTTTCTATATACAAAAAAATTTTAAACATTCATAAAGCATTATTTATAAAATAATAAAATATATAAACTGGGTCTATTTAAAGTAAAAACTGTTCCTTGATAGTGATATGAAAGAATTAGCTGGAAGAAAATATTTACAAACCATATTTCTGTCAGTAAATTTGTGTCCAGAATATATTAGCATCACTCAAAACTTAATTGTAAGAAACAATCCTTTTTTATTTTTAAATTCATTGTCAAGTTAGTTAACACACAGTTTTGTTAGACTTGTATGTTAGACTTGCATGTAGTCTTGGTTTCAGGAGTAGATTCCCATGATTCATCACTTACATAAAACACCCAGTGCTTTGTTCTCTGTATTTTTTAAATAGATTATTGTCAAGTTGGTTTCCATATAACACCCAGTGCTAACCCCAACAAGTGCCCTCCTCCATGCCCATCACCCCCCTTCCCCTCTCCCCCTCTACGTCAACCCACAGTTTGTTCTCAGCATTCAAGAGTCTCCCCTGGTTTGACTCCCTCCCTCTCTCCAATTATTTTTCCCCTTCTTCTCCCCCATGGTCCTCCATTAAGTTCCTCCCAATCTACTTACACGTACAAACATATGGTATCTGTTCTTCTCTGCCTGACTTATTTCACTCAGCATAACACCCTGAAGGTCCATCCACGTTACTACACATGGCCAGATTCCATTTTTTCTCATTGCCATGTAGTATTCCATGGTATAGATAAACCACATCTTCTTGATCCATTCGTCCATTGATGGACACTTAGGCTTTTTTCATGTTTTGCTATTGTTGAGAGTGCTGCTATGAACATTGGGGTATAATTGCCCCTAGACACCAGCACTCCTGTATCCCTTGGGTAAATTTGTAGCATTGCTATTGCTGGGTCCTAGGGGACTTCTATTGTTAATTTTTTGAGGAACCTCCACACTGTTTTCCAGAGGGGCTGCACCAGTTTACATTCCCACCAACAGTGTAGGAGGGTGCCTGTTTCTCCACATCCTCGCCAGCATCTAGAGTCCTCTGATTTGCTCATTTTAGCCACTCTGACCAGAGTGAGTTGGTATCTCAGTGTGGTTTTGATTTGTATTTCCCTGATGATGAGGGATGCTGAGCATCGTTTCATGTGTCAGTTGGCCATCTGGATGTCCTCTTTGGAGAAGTGCCTGTTCCTGTCTTCTGCCCATTTCGTCGCTGGGTTGTTTGTTTTTCGGGTGTGGAGTTTGGTGAGTGCCTTATAGATTTTGGATACTACCCCTTTATCTGATATGTCAGTTGCAACTATCTTTTCCCATTCCATTGGTTGCCTATTAGTTTTATTGATTGTTTCCTTTGCCATGCAGAAGCTTTTTATCTTGATGAGGTCTCAATACTTCATTTTTGCTCTTGATTCCCTTGCTGTTGGGAATGTGTCAAGTAAATTGTGCAGTTGAGGTCAAGGAGGTTGTTTCCTGCTTTCTCCTCTAGGGTTTTGATGGTTTCCTGTCTCACATTCAGGTCCTTTATCCATTTTGAGTTTATTTTTGTGTATGGTGTGAGAAAATGATCTAGTTTCATTCTTCTGCATGTTGCTGTCCAGTTCTCCCAGCACCATCTGTTAAAGAGGCTGTCTTTTTTCCATTGGATACTCTTTCCTGCTTTGTCAAAAATTAATTGGCTGTACATTTGTGGGTCCAATTTTGAGTTCTCTATTCTATTCCTATGGTCTACATGTCTTTTTTAGTGCCAATACCATAGTGTCTTGATGACAGCTTTGTAGTATAGGCTAAAGTCCTAGATAGTGATGCCTCCAGCTTTGCTTTTCCTTTTCAACATTACATTGCTATTCGGAGTCTTTTGCGGCGCCTTACAAATTTTAAGATAGTTTGTTCTGGCTCAGTAACTAATTCTGGTGTTATTTTGATAGGGATTGTGTTAAATAGGTAGGTTGGTTTGGATAGTGTCAAATTTTAACAATATTTATTCTTCCAATCCATGAACATGTAGCCTTTTCCCATTTCTTCGTGTCTTCTTCAATTTCTTTCAAGAGCTTTCTATAGTTTTCAGCATATAGATCTTTTACTTATTTGGTTAGCTTTATTTCTAGATATTATATGGTTCTTGGTGCAATTGCAAATGGGATCAACTCCCTGATATCTGTTTCTGTTGCTTCATTATTGGTGTATAGAAATAGAACCAATTTCTTTACATGGGTTTTGTAGCCTACATCTTTGCTGAATTCATGTATCAGTTCTAGCTTTTGATAACTCAATTTCTTCACTGGTTATTGGTTTGTTCAAATTTTCTATTTCTTCCCTCTTGAGTTTTGGTAGTGTGTGGCTGTCTCTGAATATGTCCATTTCTTCCTGATTGTCCGTTTTGTTGGCATATAGTTTTCATAATATTCTCTAATAATTGTTTATACTTCAGTGTTGTTGGTTGTAATCTCTTCTTTTCATTCATGATTTTATCTATTTGGGTCCTCTCTCTTTCCTTTTTGAGAAGCCTGTTTAGGAGTTTATCAATTTTGTTTATTTTTTTAAAAAACCAGTTCTTAGATTCATTGATATGTTCTACTTTTTTTTTTTATTCTGTATTATTTATTTCTGTGTCAATCTTTATTTTTTCTCTTCTGTTGGCTTTGGGCTTTCTTTGCTGCTGTCTTTTAGTTGCTTTAGGTGTGAGAAAAGATTCTGTATTTGGGAACTTTCTTGTTTCTTGGAATAGGCCTGGATTGCAATGTATTTTCCTTTTAGGACTGCCTTTGATGCATCCCAAAGGGTTTGTACTGTATTGTTTTCATTTTCATTTGCTTCCATGTACTTAAAAAAATTTTGTCTTTAATATCCTTGTTGACCTATTTATTCTTTAATAACAAGTTTTTTACCATACATGTATTTGGGGGCTTTCCAAAGTTTCTTGTGATAGATTTCAAGTTTCATAGCATTGTGTTCTGAAAATATGAATCGTATGATCTCAATCCTTTTATATTTGTTGAGGGCTATTTTGTGACCTAGTATGTAATATATTTTATAGAATGTTTTATGTGTGATTGAGAAGAATGTGTATTCTGCTGCTTTTGAATGAAAAGTTCTGAATATATTTGTTAAGTCCATCAGGTCCACTGTTTCATTCAGAGTCATTGTTTGCTTTCTGATTTTCTGCCTAGATGATCTATCTATTGCTTTAAGTGGAGTATTAAAGTCCGCTACAATTACAGTGTTATCTCTATATATTTATTTGCTTGTGATTAAGTATTTACATATTTGTGTTCTCGCACATTGGAGGCATAAACATTTACAATTGTTAGCTCTTCTTGGTGGATAAACCCCTTAATTATGATATAATGTACTTCTCCATCTCTTGTTGTAGTATTTGTTTTATAATCTAGTTTGTTTGATAGAAGTATGGGTACTCCAGCTTTCTTATACATTCAGAAGTGTGATAGACTGTTCTCCATCCTCTCACTTTCAACATGAAGGTATCTTCAGGTCTAAAATGTGTGTCATGTAGGCAGCATATAGATAGGTCTTTTTTTTTTTTTTTTTTTTACTCCATTCTGATATTCTATGTCTTTTTATTGGGTCATTTAGTCCATTTACATTTAAAGTCATTACTGAAAGAGATGGAGTTTGTATCATTGTGTTATCTGTAAGTTTTGTGTTTGTGGTAATGTCTCTGGTCCTTTATAGTCTTTACTGGTTTCCACTCACAGAGTCCCCCTTAGGGTCTCAGGCAGGGCTGGTCTAGTGGTCATGAACTCCTTAAGTTTTTGTTTGTCTGGAAAGCCCTATGTCTCTCCTTCTATTCTGAATGACAGCCTTGCTGGATAAAGAATTCTCAGCTGCATATTTTTCCTCTTCAGCACATTAAATATTTCTTGCCACTCCCTTCTGGCTTATCAAGTTTTGGTGGACAGGTCTGCTACTACCCTTATGTATCTGTCCTTGGAGCTTAAGGTCTTTGTTTCTAGCTGCTTTCAGAATTCTCTATTTTTGTATTTTGTCAGTTTCAGTATGATATGCCATGATGTGGACCTACTTTTGTTGATTTTGAAGGGAATTTTCTGTGCCTTGTGGACTTGGATGTCTGTTTCCTTCCCCAGATTAGGGAAGTTCTGAGCCAAAAATTTTTCAGATAAACCTTCTTCCCCATTCTCTCTTCTTCTGGAACTCCTATGATATGGATATTATTTCATTTCTGAATCACTTAGGACTCTAATTCTCCCCTCATGGTCTAGTAATTTCTTTTCCCTATATTTTTCAGCTTCATCATAATTTTTTCATGACTATGTCTTAGGTCTTTGATCTCTGCAACAATAGATTTTCTGCTGTCTTCTATGCTTTTTACAAACCCAGCTATTATTAGTCTTATGACTATTATTTTAAATTATTGTTCAGATATATTGTTTATATGTGTTTAGAGCAATTCTATGGCTGTCATTTCTTCCTGAAACTCCTTTTGAGGAGGAATCTTTCATTTAATATTGTGGCTAGGTTTCTTTTATGTGTTTTAATAGCTTGTTATGTGTTCTGTAGTTGTGAGTAGCACTATATTAAAAAGGGGTCATACACACTCCAGGGCCTGGAACTTCAGGAAGTGTTTTTGGAGTGTGTTGTGTGTACTCTAGGCTTTAGGGCTGGTCTTCCTTCTCAGGTGGCTACGGATCCTTCTGTGCTGTATAGTGTAGTCCTCAAACCTCTCCGTCTGATTAGCAATCCAGAACATACCCACAGAGAAGATGAAGTAGAATGATATCTGAAACACCTCTGGCTTCACTCCCGCAATGCAGAAACAATCAGATGCTTTATCTATCAAAGCACCTCAAAGAAGCTTAATTCCCAGATCCTATAAAATTAGAGTAACGTTTTTCTTTGCAGCAAAGAAAAAATTTGGATAAAAGATGAATATTTAAGGAAATGAGAAGTTAGAACCAAGACAGCAAACACACGCATCCACTGAAACAGAAAGTTAGTCAGGATCCCTGTGCTACAGATAAGGGAAGTTGATACAGTGAGGATGATCAACAATACCAAGGCTGTCTTTAGTTTATCTCTAAAGTGACCCAGGGTAGGAATGGAGCAGTGATCAGGGCCAACTGGCCCCTGCTATTGCTACTCATACTGTTAATGAGCTCCTCCCATTCTCAGTGGAAGCAAAAGCCTCATTATTTCTCTTTAGTTTTTTTCTTTTTTCAGTCACATGCTAGTATCACACAGGTACTGGCTGCCAGTATTTTGTACCCACTAGCACAGGCTTTGTTATTTTGATTGAATACTTTTTTAATTTTGCTTTAGAACATGTCTATTTTTTAGAGGAGGTGGTGACGAGGCAGAAGTACATTTTGCTATTTCATACGCTAACAGTCAGCAAATAAGTCTTTGTTGTTCAGATGTCAAATGGAGGCATAATATATGACAAAGTGCTGAGTAGGTTAAATTAAAGTAATGTATATAAAATAGTTTTTCTTATGAGTGATATATAGGAGTACTCTGCTTGTTTGAAATTCTTTTCTAAAAGGAAAGTTTACTTTAGCCTATAGATTAAAATCAATAGACCCACTCAGAAAATACGATGTTTGTTACCTGAAACAATAGTTTAAAAGACCAACCACCACAAAAGTGATTTATCAAATAAACATGGGAGACCTGCTTTTTGTGTATGGTTCAAAGGATCACAATGCACATGAGCATTTTAAAGATTTCAGATCTTCCCTAAATAAATTCATTTGATTTTGTTAAAGACAGCACTTACCAAATGTATATGACCTCTGAACCTATTTTGACACAACATTTTTTAATATCACTACAAATAAGAAATATTTACGAAGAAATACACTATTGGATATTTCTTTTGATTTGTGAGATAGCATAAGAAAAAAGAATAAAAGCAAAAAGATGGAAATATGTAAGAAAAGTTTTTCTCAGCTGTAACCTAAATATTCTTTGTGCCTTTGGCACAAAAAATAACTTTACATTTCTGGACCTAAGTCTTGCTTCTAAATTAAGACTGGCTTGATCACCTCACTAAATCTAAGTTTTCAACTATTTTGGTGTTATATGGTTCTATGTCCTGAATGACTTTGAGCTTAAAGATTTTAAAAGCCATCATGGTGAAGATGCATACCCTAAAATGCAGTAAAATGTTTATATTTATCTAAAACTTAGTTTGAGTTAAAAATATAGTCATCCTAATTCCCCAGGTAATGGTGGAGACAAGAAGAACCCAATAAAAGGGAGGGTTTTATTGCATATAACAAAAAGAGTATGATTTAGTAACTTATTGTAAAACTTTGAAGCAAAGTCACTTATAGCTTCCCGCTTTCCTCCTGAAAAAGTGTTCCAGAGGATAAAGTATGATCCTTGGAATTTATATTGTCATTTTGTCACTTATTGGCTACTTGACTCTGTTCAAATTTGTAGCTTGAAATTTCTTTTGTGGTAAGGTACTAATAATAAGATGACCCTCAGGGTCAGGTCAAAACTTGAATACAGTGTCTGACACAGGGAAGACCTTGATAAATGCCAGTTGGATTTCTTTCCTTATGATATTCAAAACTGTAGCATTAAACCAGTTACAAATTTTCAATCTAGTCCTCAAATATCAAACAATGAGAATATATTTTGAAAAACTATGCATAAAACATAATGTCACTCTGATGGACATATGCTAAGCAAAACAAATCTGAAAGGATGACAAAATTTTAAAGTTTGTGGAATTTAAAATTGACAAAAATGATAGATTTCAAAAAAATTTTGTTCAAAAATGTAAGAAATCAGATGATTCTAAAATGCATTGGATCTCTAGAGTTATCCATATGTTTGATGAGGCTTAAAAAGACAATTTTAAATAAGTTCTGTTGCTTTTGATTTTTAAAAATAAGAAATATGTACCTATACATAGGAGACTACACTCATGTATAACGGTAAGATCACACCCTGTTGGAGAACAAAAATAATAATTTTATAGATTGAGATACCCAAGAATTAAATTCTTATATGATGACATATTCCATATTTGAAACCCCTAGTACTGTGTGATCCATCTTTTAAATGATTATTCAGCCCATGGCTGCAGTTAATTATTTTTATCATCTCCAAGCCAGGCAGACCTCTTTAAACCACTTTCTAAATAACTTGCAACATAGACAAGTTTTATGTTAGATTTTCATGTTTAGAACTGGATGCCCTATAGTAACCTATAGGTTATTTAAGCATATAACTATTAAGCTAACATGGATATAGCAGTTCAAAGATAAGCTCTTAAGTTAGACCTCCAAATAAGCATCCCTAGGTCAATGGATCAGCCTTCATTCTTTTCAATTTTTCATATACTTTCTTTACGGTTTGTAGTATTATATGGCCTTTTATTCAAATTCATAGATCTCTTCTTCTGCAGTCTTTAAATAACTATTGTTCAATTACTATCAATCCTATCCCTAGATTTATCATTTATAATTTTGTGTTTTCCACATCTTGATTTTCTATTTGGTTTGTTCTCATACTTTCCATTGCATTCCTGATTTGTGCTTGATTTCTCTTTGCATTTCCTGATTGTTCATACATGTTTTTAAAAAAAATGTTAGATGTTTGGGTTTTATTTTTAAACTGTGTTTTCACTGCTACCTTGAATTTCTTATCCTCTAATTCCAATGTTTCTGTCATCTCTGGATCTGTTTATGTTCATTGCTTATATCTTTGCTATCAGGCACCTTTTCCTACTTATCCTCATAATTAGTAACTTTTTATTGTATACTGGACATATAAATGCTATTTTTAAGTGTCATGATTTTGTTTTATTCCATTTCTAAATGTGAATTTGTCTTTTCTTGTTGGCGTTTAATTTTCTGAAAGATCAGCTTTATTCTGTCAAATCTTGTTTTCAGGTTTCATTATAGTAGATCTAGAGTAACCCCACTCATCAAGTATAATTTGAGGGAGGAGTCTTGACTAAATGCCTGATAAATTCACCAATATCTATTGACCTTGACTACTTTGTTTAGAACTTCTGTTTCTGCCAATACCATGTGATTTCAAGACTTTTTTGTGTCAGCTCCCAGGCCTCTCTCCTTCTAGGAGCTGTTGTCTTTCTAGTTCTCATGGCATCTGGGTCTCAGCCTGCATACACATGTGGTAAAAGACTCAAGGGGATTCTTATGTAAATTTCTAGTGTCTTTATTCAGTTTTCTCCTTTGTTACCTTATACTACATATTACTGCTGCCTCAGCAGCCCCAAACTGTCATCTTAGTCTCCTCTGTCTGTTGGTTATCACAGCTGACTATAAAGTACTAAAAGGCAAAAACAAATAGACAAAAAATAGGCTGAATATAGACCTTTGCTCATTTCCCATAACTCTAGGATCATAGCCTTAAGATAGCTCTCTAATTCCTGAAAGTAGATGCCTCATATATTTTAACATAATTTTATAATTGTTTATGATGGGCAGATATAGGAAGTCACTCAAACTCTTGAAATATTGCTAATTTGATATTTTTGTAGAAGTGAAAAATAGAAAATGGAAAACAATATACATTCCCAAAGGGAAAGTGAAACCAAGTGTCTTATACAAGGTTTCAAATGAGTATCTATGTGAAATAGCTGAAGAAGAAAGCATAGTACCCTAGACTGAATCTTATCTTTTTGGGTAAAGTTAAAGAATGGTTCTTCCAAGTGTTTCCTTTAATTAAATTAATGTAGACAGATAACAGGATCAACAGAAAGAGATAAATTATAGAAAGCTGTGTTTTTATCTAAAATTTTGAAAAGAAAGAGTTAACCCTAGACTATAGCACCTATTAATATTCTTTTTTTTTATATTTTTATTTATTTCTAGGAGAGAGAGACAGCGTGAAGAGGGGAGGGTCAGAGAGAGAGGGAGACATAGACTTGGAAATAGGCTCCAGGCTCTGAACTGGCAGTCAGCACAGAGCCCGACGCGGGGCTCGAACCCACGAGCTGCTAGATCATGACCTAAGCGAAAGTCGGACGCCTAACCGACTAAGCCACCCAGGCGCCCCAACCTATTAATATTCTTATGATTGACCTACTTCATTGTATTTATGCATCTATTTCTCTAGTTGCTCATAAATTCTTGAAGAGCATTTGCATTTTTTTATTCATCTAAATATCCCCAATATCTAGTCTATGGCCTAGTATACCAAATACTTTTTAAATAAATTAATGACTGCATTTAGATTTACTTTGTTTCAAGAGAGATGTTAATTTTTTATTTGATGTGAATATATAATAGTGGTTAACATACAACGAGTGCCAATAAGGTGCTTGTTATTTTTTTGAAAATTTATATTTAATTTATATATTTTATATCTTATAATAGTCATATTAGAAGTGCATACAGGCATAGAACAGTTAAGTCACTTGCCCAGTTTCAAATAGCTAGTGAGTAATGGGGGTGAGATTTAAACTCTGTCTGACACTTAGCTCTTAACCAGTGTGGTATGATACTTCTCAAACAACAGAACAGGTTATATTCATTAAAGAATTCCCATGATAAAAGTTCATTAAAGCATTCCTTTTTTTGTGTGTGCTGAATGCTAAAATATCCTAAAAGGTATTTTAATGATAGGAAAAATAGAGCATTAAATTTTGTTATTCAGAAGCTTGGCAACAACAAACTTCTCAAAAAGCAGAGGTTGATGTATGTTCAGAGACCTTGTATTATGAGTAAAATGTGCTTCATAAAGTAGAAAATTTTTTTGTAGGCAAGAGTTTAGTTTTATAAAACCCACAAACTTGGGATGAGTTGGGAGGGGTGGAAAGTATGGGGCAGAAGGCAGCTTTACAGTTTATGCTGCCTACTCATCTATTAAGAAAGCAGAAAAACGTGGTGTTTACAAGTTACCAATACTGGGTATATTTTTCTTAACAATTATTTTATTTTTACTCTAAAAATTTAGTTCCTTCAGTATTTTCAGTATTTCTGTTAAAATAATATCGACTTAGAATGATTTTCTAATGACATGAATAAGTGCCCTTCCTGACTTTGGCTCTACTGTGGAAACCTGAAGCCTATATAGCTTCAAAAATTAAAGTGAATAATTTTACAAATAAACTTTCATCATTCTTGTCATTTTTATGGAACCTAATCTAGTAAAGGAGAATATTGCAGCTAAATGACTGACAGGGAAACTCTCTCTTTTAATTGGCACTGGGCAATTTATCAGACTCTGATGTCAGGGACACTCCATTAGGCTGTGGGAAAGTGATTGGTGGGATAACATTCAATTGAAAATCTCTGTGGATGATAGTTCATGCCACCATTACATCAATTTAATGAATGAGACCCAATAGTGTCCTCCTCTTCCTAGAAGGAACACATCCATCATGGAACAAAAGATTCCACAGTGCCAATAGGATGTCATGTTTTCTCTTTCTAGTCTGCAAGAGGACAAAAAGATTTCAGAAATTAAACTAAGAAAAGTATAGACATCCTCATTCCATGGAAAATAACTTCCTGGACTACATCACGTCATTACCTTTATCATATCTAGATTATTTTACATTGATATTATCATAACTTAGACAAACATAAGACCATTTTCATGTCTTGCTTTTTGAAAAAACAGTGTCCTAATTGTGAGGTTTGAAAAGCTGTATAAATTCTTAATTAATGTCATTGCTATGCCTCTTAGCATAGCTCTGTATGTGGCCGATAAAATCTTGAAAATAAAATAACCAAATTCAACAAAGATATTTCCTACTATTCTTATAAACATATGTGTCTACTTTCTATGTTTCTAAGGTAAAAAATGGATGGGACAGAGTTTCCTTTCCATCTCCATTTGTTATACTATTTCTTTTCTTTCTTTTACATTCTCATTTCTCCTGTCCCTCCTTGAATATTTTTTTCTTCATTTCTGTCACAGGATATAAGAAAACCTCACAGAGATTATAGGCTTTGAGTACAATACAAATGGCCTAAATTGAAACTGGCATATTAAATCTTTACTGGGGGGAGGTGCTCACCACAGAAAGGTTGTGTGTAAATATGCTTTATTTTGGAAAAGAAAAAAATGGCACTTATTTCTGACATAGTGTGATACATGCATTATTACTGTCACATCTTGATCTGGCCCAGATGAATTCTTTGAACTTCTACACTCTGTATGACATATTTTACATTAGCTGTTTTAAGTCACCACACCATCTGTTTTTACCAACAGTTAACTACACAGACGTATGGTCAATGTGAAAATGTTCACAATCAACTTATTCTGTATCGTATTCACCTGTTAATATTAATTTACTTTCCTTTTGTTTTAATCTTTAAATATTTTATTATTACTGTCATCTTTGTTCAAATTTCATGAAGTTCAAATTAATCTAACAGTGATCTCAGAGTTAAAAAGATTCACTCCAAATCTAAAATTTATGTATTCTGTATGGTATTCAAAATTCATTTTAGATAATAACTATTCAGTACTAGAAAAAATATTTGAAAGCATATTTTTTATTTTTTTCACTCAAATGATTCTACCTAGAGCAGCTATTCTGTATTTCACTTTATTATTGTTTGTTTGTTCATTTGTTTGTTTGTTTACTGCTGGTAAGCTGTTCTGTCAAGAATCAGAGTTTAATGAAAAACACTACCAGTGGAGTCTTGCCAGAAAAGTTGATTCTAAAATTTCTTAGAATTGATGTGAGCTACTATTATTTAAGCCAACATGATCTCTTTCTACCTTTCCTATTCTTTCACTATTCATACATATATAGTCACATAAATAAAGTTGAAGTTTCTGGTCTGGATAAAATAAGTCAAAAGGGAAAGTTATGAATTTTTGGTGGACTTAGTTTAATTATAATAAACAGCACTCATTTTCAACAAATATTGCTTTGAAATTTTGTATTTTCTCAGGGACGTCATGTAAAACTAATACTGAGCATATACTCTATTTTTATGTAATAACTTCAGGGACTTAGAATTACAAAAGATACAGTCCCAGCTTTTGTAGTGGTGAGAGTCTAAAATATATCCTTGTGAGGGCAGGTTTCAAGCATTTCACGATCTTTCACAAATAATTTCAGCCATTTTTGTAATAATTCCCTTTACAGGACTGTCTGGGCCTGATAATTTTTCTACATTAGCCATTACCATGTGTCACATCAGGTGACGTATAGCAGATTAAGCAGGGATTGGCAAACTATTGGCTCCAATCAAGCCAGCCACTTATTTTCTTTTCAGCTTTATTGAAATATAATTGACCTATAACATTGTGAAAGTTTAAGCTGAGCAAAGTGATGCTTTGATATATAGAGAGAGAGTATTGCAAAATGATTACCACAGTTAGGTTAGTTTATAGTTCCATTATCTCATATATTTTTTTAAATTAGTGATAAAAACACTTAGGATCCACATTCTTAACAACTGTTAAGTATATAATACAGAAATTTTAACTGTTGTCACCATGCTTTATTTGAGGTCCCAAGAACTTATTCATTTTATAACAGAACATTTGTCCCTTCAACCAACATCTCCCTATTTCCCCCACAACAATCTTCCCTTCCCCAGCAGCTGCCAACCATCATTTTACTCTCTGTTTCTGAGTTCTTTTATATTCCACATATAATTATAAAAGTATTTGTCTTTATTAATTTTACTTATTATAAGTCTGTCATAGTCCATCTATATTGTCACATATGGCAAGATTTTCATTGTTGTTATGGCCGAATTATATTCTATTTATATCTCATAATATAATAATATATTATATCATTTATCACTATTATATTAATTATATTCCATATATGTATGTTTATAGACATATAATCACATTTTATTTATTCATTTACTGGTGGACTGGTTGTTTCCATGGCTCAGCTACTGCGACTAAAGTTTTGATTAAATGATAGGGCAGATATCTCATTGAAATAGCAGTATTGTTCCTGATCTTAGAGGAAAACTTTAAAGCTTTCACCTTTGAGTATGTGACTTGATATATATACTTGATATATATGGTCTTTATTATGTTGAGGTATGCTCCCTCTATAAATAATTTATTGAATGTAGATCACTGAAATATGTTGTACATTGCCAAAAGCTTTCCCTGCATTTATTGAGGTGATCTGATGTTTTAATCCTTCAGTCTGTTACTGTGATGTATCATAGTTATTGACATGCATATGTTGAAACACCATTGAATCCCAGTGATAAATTCCACTGGATCATAAACATTATGGTCCTTTTAATGTTCTTTTGAATTTGGTTTGCTAGTATTTTATTGAGGATATTTCTGTCTATATTCTTTGGGGATATTAGCCTATAATTTCTTTTTTCTTTTAGTGTCCTTAGTTGGCTTTAGTTCAAGGAATGCTTGTCTTAAAAATAAATTTGGGACTATTCCCTCCTCTTGTGAGGAAAAATTGTGAAAAATTGTGAAAAGAACTGTTGTTACTTCTTTAAAATGGTTGTATAGAGGCAGCTGGGTGGCTCAGTTGGTTAAGCGTTTGACTTCAGCTCAGGTCATGATTTCACTGATCATGAGTTCAGCCCCACGATGGGCTCTGTGCTGACAGCCAGCTCGGAGCCTGGAGCTTTTTTCTGATTCTGTGTCTCCCTCTCTCTCTGACCCTCCCCTGCTCACTCGCTTGGTCTCGCTCTGTCTCTCTCTCTCAGAAATAAATAAAACATAAAAAATTAAAAAAATAAAATGTTTGTATAATTCACCAGTGAAGCCATCTATTCCTGGGCTTTTCTTTGTAAAAATTTTTAAAATAAGAATTCAATATTCTTGTTATTGTTTTGTTCAGATTTTCCATTTTTTCATTATTCAGTCTTGCTTGGTTGTGTGTTTTTAGGACCAATGTAGCAGGGTGAAATTGACCAGAACTGATTAGCAAAACAAAACAAAAACAAAAAATAAAGCCTGCCTTGTTGACCCTGAGGTAGCATGCTCTATCTGTCTCATCTGTTAGGCAAGTTAAGATGAACAGGCATAGCCCCTGGTGCCTGCCATAAATAACCATCTGCCCAGCACTGGGATTTTGTTTTGTATTGACCCAAACCACTAACACTGCATATCTTTGAAACCCCCTTTCTCTCACACACTTGAGTTACTAATCACTGTTTCATTGTATCTTTCTGCACGCACGTCTATCCCATTTGTAAGCCTTCTCATCCTAATCAATATGGAGCAAGGACCCTTACTGAGGGCTCTTGTCTCCTCCCAGACATTAGCCTCTCGGAGAGAGATTGTACGTCCACTGTCTTGCTGGACAAGAGAACTCCAGGTTCAAAGTCTGCAACACAAAAGTGAGACTGTCAGCATTTACCTCATTTTGTATGATTGAAAGAAGGCATATAATCTTTAGAATTCTAACACAAGAAAGAATAAGAGGGTGTAGCAAGTGTATCCATAAAAAAGTTCTAAGATTGCTTCATTATCTTCCAAAGGCCTAAAGGAAATGTTTCTTTTCAAAAGTCAGTCAGTAAAGAATAGAGGAGGTGAATTCTTTTTAAGATGCAAAAACAGCAGCACAAGAATTCAAGGGATATGAAAAATCAAGGAAACATCACATCACCAAAGGAACAAAACTGATTTTCCAGTAATTGACACCAAATAAATGGAGATCTGCAATATGACCAATGAAAAAAATCAAAATAATAGGTTTAAGGAAACTCAGTGAGCTACAAGAAAACACAGAAAGACCATTCAACAAGATCACAGAAAAATACACAAAAGTGAGACAATTTAAAAAAAAAAAAACAATAGAAATTGACCAATAGAAATAATGGACCTAAAAACTATAATAAATGAAATTAGAAATAAATTAGAAAAACAGAACAAAATCAAGCAGAAGAAAGAATCTATTGAGGTTGTTCATGGGCCAGTTGGAATGATCCAGAAGTGAGACATCCCCAGCAGTTCATGGATAGGATTCCTGATGTAGTCCATGATCCAGTTAGTAGGAGCCATATGTTTTGATGCCCTATCTGCATGTTTTCCCAGTTGTTCTCCCAATTATTCTCTCAGCAAACCTCCATATGCTGGATAGAGAAAGAAAGAAGTAAGAAAGAAAGCACTAAGTCTTTGTGCCATCACCCTGCATAGCTCTCACATACTCTTACTTATCCCCATGGGGAAAATCATAGCCCAAGTTCTCCCCAGGCACTCAGCTGTATCACATTGTGGAAAGAGTTACAAAAGTATTGTAAAACTGTCCCTCTTTCCATCTTCAGTATATCCAGTCTCAAATAGTTTTTGCTTCAGTGGTGTGCTGGAACTTCCCTTCTTGACTCCTTGGATTTCAAAAGGCATTTTCACTTGTGGGATGATTGCCTAAATTGATATTCTTTGGAAGGATGATTGTAGGAAATTCTTATTCCCCCGCAATGATGCCATGTCTCTCCATTGGGAGCCACCAAGTTTAGTAAATAATGTTTCACTGTGACACAGGCAATTCACTGTTTGTATATTAACTATGGCTTTTTATTTGCTTGTGCTATAGTGCCATGATTGAGTGGATTCTACAAAGTTCATATAACTTTAAGTCCTCAAATATTTAAAGAAGAGTTTACTGACTTCTAGAATAAAACATGTCTAAATCAAAGAATATTGCTAGTAAACTTGTGTTAGATAAAAATGCCATTTGCTTTATGGGGCGCCTGGGTGGCTTAGTCGGTTAAGCGTCCGACTTTCGCTTAGGTCATGATCTCGCGGTTCATGGATTTGAGCCCCGCGTCGGGCTCTGTGCTGACTGCCAGCTCAGAGCCTGGAGCCTGTTTCAGTCTGTGACTCCCTCTCTCTCTGACCCTCCCCTGCTCACTCTGTCTCTCTGTCTCTCCTAGAAATAAATAAAACATTAAAAAAAAGAAATGCCATTTGCTTTAAAAGAGAGAAAAATCAGTCCTCTTTAATGGTGTTAAAAGTACTTTCCATTTCTTTTACAGAAAAAAAAATACTTATGAAGATTGCGAAAGGAATAAATTTTTCATCCAAAAAATAAATCCAAATCAGCCATCTTACTGTAACTTGGTCGAACATGAAATATTCACTCACTGTTATTGTATTTTCAAACATATGTTTCAGATCTGAGCTGTGGTAACAACTGTGTTGTCAGTCACCATGAGTGAATTTTAAAGTATTGATAAGCAACCAATCCTAGGCATGTACAACACCCATGACATATAAATGCTCTAAAATTGCATAATATTGTATATCACTGTAATGTTTACGCAAACTTAAGAACTAGATAGGATACCTATCCCAAATTTTGCCAACAAAATAACCAAGGATAAGATTGGTTTGAGAAAACTTGCAAGTTCTATCGGCCAACAAATTGATTAGAAAGTTTCTATTAATGAGTAACATTTTAAAAGTTCTTTTTCTTGTTATTTTCTTTCCGCTTGAAATGTTTGTTCTTGTCTTGACATTTATGATAAAGGTTTTTTTAATTGTCATTTTTGAATTCTAGCCAAATGTCCACAGGAAGAGGTCCCTAATCACTCTCTTTTGGGTAAAATCAGAAGTATATATTTCCATCATTGCATTTCTCATACCGTGTTGATATTATTTGTTGCATATTGATTTTAGTAATATATAATATGCTTAAGAATGTGAGCTGTGACTCATTTTATTTTACGTCACTAGCAAATGTTATAATGTTTTCCACTAAACATTTACTCTGTATCTCTGTATCCACAACAGATGTGGAAGATTTTTTCAGAGGTTTATATTTCCTTTCAAAGTTGTTGTTTAATTATATTATCAATAGTTCTAATTATAATTCTAATCTACATTATAATTACACTCACTGAGGAATTTGGTTTGTACCCTTGGTTTCTCTTTTCTCTTATATAACATGATTATGTGACAGAGAACATCAATTTGATCTGAAACAGTGATCCAATTCCTTTATCAGATCTCTGAGCTATCAACACTAACTAAAACACATAATAGATTCTTGGAAAAACTTTAATTCTGGAATTTTCAATCTATTGGGGAAACCAGGGATGGCTCCTCACTTTGTATGGGATAAAGAGGGAGAATTACATAATATTAGAGAGATCAATTCACCAAGAAAACAATAATCCTTAGAATGTATGTATTGAACAAAATAGTGTCTAAATATATGAGGCAAGAAGGGATAGATAAGAAAAAAGAGACAATCCATAATTAGGGTTGGATCCTTAATACACTTTGGTCAATAGTTGACAGATCTAACAGCAAAAAATCAGTAAGGATATAGTGAAACTGAACAGCACCATCAATAATTGGATCTTATTGATATTTATAAAATACTTCTTCCAACAACAGCAGAATATACATTCTTCTCAAGCTCATATGGAACATTAACCAATGCAGACCACTTTCTGATCCATAAAACCCACCTTAATATATTTAAATTAATAGATGCCATGCAAAATATACTCTTTGACCATAATGGAATTAAACTAGAAGTCAGTAACAGAAAGTTTAAAAGTCTAAGATACTTGCAGACCAGACAACACATTTCTAAATCCCATAAGAGTAAATAAACAATTCTCAAGAGAATTTTTAAAATATTTAAAACTAAATGAAAATGACAAGACAACCAATGAAAATTTATACACAGAGCAAAATATGGAAAATATGGAGATAGACCTAAAACTAATGATTTAAAATTTCATTTAGGAAATTGTAGCAGCTTTTTCTTAAGTTTGGATACATATGTTTGAGATAAAAAAATGTATTGCACCCAATAATTGCTTATTTATGTTCAAAGTGTATATTAACTATGTGTGCATGTGTGCTTTCAACTTTTAAAATTTTAGATATAAAAATGATATAAGATAGCATATAGCCAACTCTAATTTTTTAGATGAGGAAATTAGTCTAGAGATTTGAAATGATTTCTACAAAAGCAAATTCGGTCAAGAAAATAATCTAGATATCTACCTTCACTTCATGAAATATCTATTATATTTCCTCTTAGATTCGGTAAACTGGCTACCACAAATATAGAATGAGTTCAGTAAGATCTAGGTTTCCTGATCTCATAAGTGATTTGAAAATGAAGGGGGGAAATGGTGGGGGAAAGTGAGAGATGCAAACCATGAGAGACTCTTGAATGCTGAGAAACAAACTGAGGACTTATGGATGTGGGAGGGAGGGGGGAGATGGGAATGGAGGAGGGCACTTTTGGGGATGAGCACTGGGTGTTATATGGACACCAATTTGACAATAAACTATTTGTAAAAAAAAAAAATAAAACTTAAAAAAATGATACTCAGGTTTACCCTTACAGTTGTTGCAAATTCAAGAGCTAACTAACAGGGAAAGTGTTTATTTCATTTAGGCCCATTCGGTTTAACTGAAAGTAGGGGAAATAGTACCTTCAGTGGTTGATTACCATTGATTTATTATTAATTTCTCAATGAGAAAATTGGAGATTAATAATGCTAATATTGAATAATATTATTGGGGCGCCTGGGTGACTCAGTTGGTTAAGTGTCCGGCTTCATCTCAAGTCGTGATCTCACAGTTTGTGAGTTTGAGCCCCGCATCAGTCTCTGTGCTGACAGTGGAGAGCCTGGAGCCTGCTTCAGATTCTGTGTCTTTTCTCTGCCCTTCCCCTGCTCACACTCTGTCTCTCTCTCAAAAGTTAATAAACATTTAAACATTTTCAAAATATTAGTATTAAACATATTATATGTATTTATGAAGCCCGATTATTTTTCTTGGAACATTACAATCTAAAACAAAATAAATAGGGGTGCTTGGATGGCTCAGTCCATTGTGCCTCCAACTCTTGATTCTGCTCAGGTCATGATTCCACAATCATGGAGCTTGCCTGGGATTCTCTCTGCCTCTCCCCATCTCTCTCTCAAAATAAACACACATTTTAAAAAATAATTTTTTAAATTAAAAAAATTGTAATTTAAGCAAAATTTGAACAATGTTGAAAAATAGCAAAATGCTATTTATATTCCTAAATTCTAACATTTAAATTGTGCCCATGATGTTTCACACATAGACAAAAATAATTTGTTTTAATTTCATTTACTTTTAAAATGTTTATTTATTTATTTTAGAAACAGAGAAAGAGAGAGAGAGAGAAGGAGACAGAGAGAGAGCGCACAAGTGGAGGAGGGGCAGAGAGAGAGAGGAAAAGAGAAAGAAATTCAAGCAGGCTTGGCACTGTCAGCACTGAGCCCTATGCAGGGCTCCATCTCATGAACCCACAAGATCATAACCTGAGCTGAAATCAAGAGCCAGACGCTCAACTGACTGAGCCACCCATGCTCCCCTAAATTCTTAATTTTTAAAAATAATCTTCAAAACAGGGCTTTGAAGCTATACTATTATCCACATAAAGAATATCCTCATAATTAATTATCTACAGTAAAGACATTATATAGCTTAAATTCCTTAGATGGTATGGCAGAACAAACTTAATGAGTCCACAATACAAGATATGAGGTAAGACCATGAGGTGGAAAGATGGCTAAATTAGAGGGCCTGGGCTTAAATTTTAATCTGCTGCTTAACCTTGGCCTTGAACAAGTAACTTGCCCTCTCTGAAAACACCTACCTGCTGTAAAATGAGCCTTTGTTTTCCTTTCAGGATTGTTAAAAAGCATGTATAAAATCAATTTTCAAATAAATGGAGATGCTGTGATGCAGTTGAGTTAAGAAGCTGATTGAGGAAGGCCCCTCATGGGAAAAACTAAAATAGAAACAAACTTTCCTAAATATCTGCTAGATTCGGAGAACTCATCACAAGACATGACTCCATTTTTCACCCTCTTAAATACAATCACTGCAAGTCCAGGGAAGGTAAGCATTGCAGATTAGGCTGCTAGAGAGCATTCCTGAATTACTCAAATCTGCAATCACTTGCAGAAACACTTCATAATTTTTGCTGTGTGTGCATAGCACCTATACTCATTTTCTTATTACGTTTTGAAAGTAACATTAAGTAAACATTTTACGTTAATCATAGCCTGAGAAGTAATGTTGTAAAAGTCTATTTAATATGCTCATTATATTTTCAACTAAGATATAGCATAAAATAGAAGAATATGTACATTTATTTGTTTCATTTTAATATTTTTCTCTTTTATAGTATACTATTCATATAATTAGTATACATTTAAACAGTTACAAATGAAGATGTAATGAGAGCAAATTTATCACCCTTTGTTACCCTCCAGTCACCTATGTCCTCCTACCTAAGACAAGCATTATCAAAGTTTCTGTGTATCTTTGTAGATATACTCTAGATTTAGAGACTTTTAAAGTACTCAATCAAATAATCTTTCTAAACTATAATTTAGATTCCTTCCATTAGTGGGTATAAATACTTTCTTCACACTTTTATTTTTTCTTGGCAAAGTCTGATATTAACAAATCTTTTAAAAAGTGTTTCTTTAGCTTTTGGGTAAATACAGATACCTTTTGATGTTATTTTATTTGCAAATATTTGATGTTTTCTTCTATATTAGTTTATTGGTAATTTTTTTACTACCAATACCTGAAAATTTTATCCAATTTAAACTAGATATTGTGTTCCAATAGCTTTTGAATTTAATGCTTATTACAATTTGTACTTATGTTTCCTCAATTTCTTAAATAACACTTATAAAAACAATTATTTTACTTGCTTTATTTGATTAATACTGAAATTAACGCTTCTTAATGAAATATATGGTATTCTTTTTAAAGTCTGCATAATATTCCTTTGTATGGCTATAGCACAACTTGATTTATTATTTTCCTCTTGACATCCATCTTTATTATTACCTACGTACACTGTATATATACCAAATAATTTATATTTATTTTATATTAATTATATTGATAATATCAAATTAGTTTTTAACATGCTAATTAAAAATACATTTGAAAACCACAGATTAATAGAATATTACAGATAACTGTGAAGCATTTTGTTGGCTCTTCCCAGGACATATCCTCTACTTAGTCATTAAAAGAAACGCCATTTTCAGAATTTTGGTGTAATCATGCCCTTGCTTTCTTATAGTTTAAAATCCTGTATTTCTACATTATTTACCTTCAGCTGCCTTTATACAATAAACAATGCATAGTCCTCTGATATGTGTCTGCAAAAGGTTCTTTAGTTTCTTCCTTGTTTTATGTTATTCATTCATCAATGGTGAATTATTTCCCACTTAATGTACATATCAAAATTATTTATCCAGTAATTTGATTGACATTTGTTCTAACATCTACATTTCAACCACTCTTGACAATTTTTGATTATATATTTCAAGCAATACTCTTGTTGGTTGTCCATCTATATTTTCCCTTCAAAATACCCTGACCTATTAATGGTATTCTCAGATGACTATACATTAAGGCCATTTTGTTATTATCTGTTACAGTAATCATATCCACTTCACCTCCTATACTTAAATGCTGTCACTTGGCATCTGCTTTTCCAGAAGCCTATCATTTCCACAGACATCAGAAAGTCCAGTTCAAAAGAATATTCCCCTACTGCCAACCATTTTCTATGCAAAGGATTACAACCAACATTGATATTAGTGGTTTTCTGACTAGCAAATTCCTTTTTGAATTAGTAAATGGACTGTCTTCTAATAACCTGTCCTTATAAAACAAATCTATTCTAGCATATCTAAGTCTTTTAGTTTTCCAACCCCCTTTTTAATACCCAGTCAGTTTTAGCTCCTAATACAATTCTGGGAAGCTAACACATTTTTCTATACTTCGAGTCACTAAGCAGGTGGCATATTGGGACCAGTTCTGAATGTTCTTGCAGGATGTTAACTTCTGAGTCAAGGGAAAGTGCCTCATATCAAATTTTTTTTTCCCTTATCCAGAATTATATACTATGTTCTCCCTGGTATAACACCCTCAAGATCTGCTACCAGAAATGCTCTCTCATTTCTTATTGGTACCTGTTAGTGATGTTCTGCAACTCTTTCCCCACCAAAGTAACATGTCTTGTTGATACTTGATAGTATTAAGTGGCCTAGAAGCCATAGAAAAGAGATTAGGATAAATCTGGGATGGGGAAATTATTAATTTTCAGGAAAAAGAGCCTTTGTTGGTGGTGGGGAGTTAATACTTGCATGCTTTGTTGCTTTAAGACTACATAGTGTTCTTTGCAATGTTTCTATTTTATGGAATCTGATGTTTTCTCTGTAGCTTGCTATTGACCAAATTTTGCAATTATTTGAGGGACACTTCTAAGCTCTTTTCTATTTTTAGTTTATGCAGTTCGATAAAATCAATTAAGTCAATCTGAGTGTGTTATTTAGAACTTTTATGTTCCTTACATATTTCTTGTCCAGGCAATATTTCTTGTTCTGGTATATTAAATTCTCTGATTATTAGGATATTTCTGTTTATATTTCTTTGTATATTTAAAAATACCTATTTCATAAAAGTAGTTCCTATGCAAATTGGTGCGTTATTTATAGAGTGCTATATATTTCTTTTGACTTTTACGTTTAGCATTGAAAGCTATCCTTATTTTTCACAATTGTTCTTTTTATCTTAAATCTATGTGTGATACCAGTTTCATTACTTCTTGGTACTTATAGTTTCTGTAACCGAGTTCAAGCTTGTTCTTCTCACCTAATGACAGGCTAACAAGTCTAAAGGCAAGATTTTGGAGTAAGGAAGATATTATTTGGAAAGTCAATGAACTGAGGAGATGGAGGACTATTGTCTCAAAAAAACATCTTCCAGAGCATGAGATCTGTTTCTTTTATGTTAGGAAGAGGGGGAAGCAGGATGGGGTAGGGGTCAAAAGGTGACTGATGTTTATAGATATCTGAGGAAGGTCGTGTATTTTTTGTCTTTGGGTAATTGATCTTTGCATTCAAAAATCTGGCCATGTCCAGGGCGCCTGCGTGGCTCAGTCGGTTAAGTGTCCGACTTCGTCTCAGGTCATGATCTCACTGTTCATGGGTTCGAACCCCGCATCGGGCTCTGTGCTGGCAGCTAGCTCAGAGCCTGGAGCCTGCTTCCGATTCTGTGTCTTCCTCTCTCTCTGACCCTCCCCTGCTCACGCTGCCTGTCTCTTTCTCAGAAATAAATAAAATATTAAAAAAAAAAAAAAAGAATCTGGCTATGTCCCTCCTGTAAATCTTAAACATAGCATGGTTATTTCTGCACATACTTCCTTATCTCCTCAGGTGAGGTAGGTTTTGGTGAAAAAAAGTTTTTGTAAATCTTGCCTATAACATGCCTATGTGCAGGACTAAGTAGAAGTTTCCAAGCTAGAGGTTGTAGCTGCAAAGAAAACAGAAGAAATAGCGAGTCTGCTTGTTTTCCCCTGTTTCCTTTCTCTTTGCCTGGCAAACTTTTACTCATGTTGTTTTTTAGCTTTTCACTATAACTTTGTTTTAGGTGTTTGACTTGTGCACAGCATGAGTTTTGCTTTATATGCTAAATTGAAGCTTGTTTATTGAAGAGAATAGTTGAGTCTATTTATATTTATTGACATGAATTGAATGTTTGATGCTTACTCTGTATGTGACTATAATTATGTGACGTGTTTATTTGCGATGTTTCTTTCTCTACCAACCGTGTATTCTTTCCTTTTTAAGTTAGTTTTATGTCCATAGAAAATGTACATTACTTATATTTTTAATATAAATATTTAAGATATATTTTGTTCTGGATTATAACATTTTTACATTCAGGTTTGTCAACTTTTGATAATACCTTCTGAAATCCACTCATTGTCTCTCTACAAACAACAATAAATTTTCCACTTTTCTACCTTTTTCTTCTCTTCCCATTTTTATTCCATTATTTTTTACTTTGTTACAACATGTAATGTTTGGACATTGGGCTTCCAACTTGCCCTTACCTTTTAGTCTTTGATCAGTATTTACATTAATTAAAATGCTTTTTTTAAAAAATATTTTTATTTATTTCTAGGAGAGAGAGAGACAGCGTGAGCAGGGGAGGGTCAGATAGAGAGGGAGTCACAGACTGAAACAGGCTCCAGGCTCTGAGCTGGCAGTCAGCACAGAGCCCGACGCGGGGCTCGAACCCACCAACCGCGAGATCATGACCTAAGCAAAAGTCGGACGCTTAGCCGACTAAGCCACCCAGGCGCCCCTAAAATGCTTTTTATCAGATCTTTTGCTGATGTTTTTTCTCTATTGTTAATTGATTGAGTGAATCTCATTCTCTAGTGAATTCCATAAGAAGTGCTCATGGGTGCAGCCTTGTCTGCTTTCTTTCATTTAAAATATTATTTTAGTTAACCTTGATGTTTAAAGGACAGCTTGGCTGGATATATGATACTTATTTCATAATATCTCCTATGAGGTTTTTGTGTGTTTACTTTGTTTTGTTTAATCCTGCTTTATTGTCACTTTTTTTTTTTTTTTTTTTTTATGTGTGTTGTTTGGAAAAGTTGGGTCAGTCTAATTTTTCTTTATGTTTTGGTAAGTTATTTGATTTCTTTGCCAGGAGACCTGAAGGAACTCTTTCTCTTTTATTTGAAGTTGAATAGATTATTTGGGTATGTTTTAGGGTTCTTTTTCCTGGAGTAATTTTTTTCAGGTACTCTGTAGATCCTTTCTGTATGTAGACTTAGGTATCTAACTGTTCCAGGAAAATTTTCTCAGATTATCATTAAGTTATTTAGGTTTTGTTCTTGTTTTTGTTTTCATTTTGTTTTGCATTATATCAGTTCTTTTCTTCAGGAAATGAAGTAATAAGAATTTTTTTCATATTTTATTGCTTTTATTTCTACTACATTCTTTCTGTTTTTACTTCTGTACCTAATTTTAATTATCTCGATTGATTTATTGCCTCATGTCAATGTTTCTTACTAATTTGAATCTACTTCCCTTTTTGAACTCTTGGTTTATTTTTTATTTCTGTCATTTTTCTTCTGTTTCTTCCTTGGTTTCACTCAGTATTCATATTTTCTTATTATCCAATTTAAAAATTATTTTCATAAGTATTAAATGTTTGATACAGTATTTTTTTTTTTGTATTTCAGAATGCTTGCTTGAATATATTCAGTTTGGAGTATATATTTCTTAATTGTTATATTGTGGAGGAAAGGTTAATTTAGCGTGTTCTGGGTGTTTTTATTCATTTTTTTAGTTAATGGATCGGTGTGACTTTGCCTTTTCCAGATGATTTATTTCTTAGGACATATTAATATATCCAGCTCAGTGATGGGCTCTTTTTTCAAGATAGTAGAATCCAAAGACTTTTCTGAATATATTTTCTTAGGATAGCTTATATCTTTTAAGGTTTTGGTTATCTTTTGTCTTGGAGGATACAAATTTCCCCTTCATTTCCTCCTCCTCACTTTCACCAACATATCAGTCTGCTAGGGTTGCTATAAAGAAATAACACAGAATGGTTGGCTTAACAGAAATTTTATGTTCTTACAGTTTTGGATGCAGGAAGTCCTGGAAGTCCAAGATGACTATGGTCATGACTATGGTTTTTTCCAGAGGCCTCTCTTCTTGGCTTGCAAATGGCCATTCATTGTTTCTTCACATATTCTTTCCTCTCTGCTGATGTATTCTTCTTCTTAAAATACCAGTCCTTTTGAATTAGTGTCCTACTCTTCTGACCTCATTTAACATTATTTACATTATTTAAAGGCCCTAAATACAGCTAGAGCTGTTAAGTTTCAGCATCTGAATTTTGAGGGACCTTAGTTCAGCCCTTAACACCAACTTATTGTCAAAGTACACCTCTTCTTTCTATCTGACATATTCTCCCCTATAAAACTCTGTGTTTAGAAGACTGTCACAACGAAATTCACGTGCTTTCTTGTTAAAAGATTTATTAAAGTATGATTTGCATAAATAATACTGCACAAATTTAAAAAGTATACAACTTATAAATTTTGTCACAAACTTCAAATAAGCATTATAATCAAAATAATGTATCCATTACCCCCATAAGTGTCCTTGTGTTCCATTTAAAAATCTCTACCTCACATCCTGTTCTGTAATCCCCATCCTGACCCCCACTCTTTCTATGACTGATTTACTTTCACTGTTCTCTGTTGTCTGAGTTATTTCACTAAGCATAATTATTTATAGATTCATCCAGGTTTTTAAATGAACAAATGTTTCTTTCCTTTTTCTTGTTATATAGTATTCAATTGTATAGGTATCTCATAATTTATTGGTATGAAAGTTCACGTTAGTCTACATATGACCATTTGCTTTCATTTCTCTTATGTGTATGTCCAGAGGTAATGGCAGGTCATGTGATAGAGATACCTTTAACGCTTTATGAAAGTATTGACTTATCTTTACATAATGCAACTTCATTTTCTCTCTGTTTTCCCCAGACACAGTCCCTGTTTCTCTTATTAGAAGATTCCTCAGGTGATAGCGGCCTGTGTGTTCATATCTATAAATAACCCTGAAAATTAATTTAAAGTTTTGTGCATATGGAGCTAATAAGCTAAGGGTAGTTTCATTAGAGGAACTCCAATATTGGCATACAACATCTTCTCTTGAACTAGCTATATTCACCAGAGAAGAATCTTTCAAACTCTTACTTGACTTCCAGCAACTTGTGATTTGTGAGAAAGTATGCCTAGGCATCACAATGTTTAGTATATAAAGTATTATTTAATCCTCCACTTTCAAATGGATCTTATTTCCTTCATTTACATAGTCTCTATTTTATAGTTTTCCTAGTTTTATACCAGTAATAAAGAGGGAGAATACTATAGACTGAAGGTTTGTGTCCCTTTAAAATTCCTAAGTTGATATTCAATCTTCAAAGTGATGGTATTAGGAAGTGTGTTCCTTGGTAGGTGATGAGATCATAAGGGTAGTGCCCTCATGAACGGAATTAGCTCCCTCATAAAAGAGACCTGGAGGGCTTCTCTGTCCCTTTTACCATGCCTGGACAAAATGAAAAGATGGCCTTCTGTGAACCAAGTTGAGAGCTCTCACCAGACTGACCATGCCTTCATCTGGGACTTCCCAGCCTACAGAACTGTGAGAAATGTGTGTGTGTGTGTGTGTGTGTGTGTGTGTGTGTGTGTGTATACTGCTATTTATTTATAAGTCACTCAGTATAGAGTCAATTGTCTCTGCAAAGAAGGAAAATAGATCATTAACTAGGGGGTGAATTTTTTCTTAAAATGTGTACCAAAATCTTTTTGGCTCTACTGTCATCTTTACCCCTGCATCACTCAGGACATACCTGATGTCACCAATTCCTTGAGAGATGATTTCTTGCTATCAAAAGTTATCTTAGGATTAGTTTCTTTCAGATGTGCTTTCTCGTTCTTATATTTTTATTTTTGTTTTTCTTTGCTGTAGTCTTATTTCCTATTCTTTTTGCCTTTGGCTTTTCATGCCTTTAGAAATATAAGTTTATATATATCATATTAAAATAGCCATGCATTTGGAGCATGGAGTATTTTATTATGTTTATTGAGGTATAATTGACAAATAAAATTTGTATGTATTTAAGGTGTACAACTTGATATTTTTATATACATGTACATTGTGTCATCACCATAATCAAGCTAATTATCATATCTATAAAATCAGACATTTAATATTTTCTTTCATTTTTTGAAATATTGACTCTCTAAACAAACTTCAAGTCTACAATATGATATTGTTAGTTATAGTCACCATGCTACACATTAGATCTCCGGAACTTATTCAACTTGCATAGCTGAAATTTGAACCCTATCCTTCTCCCACACCCCCAGGTGTGCCTAGCAACCACCATTTACTTTCTGCCTGAGTTTGACTATTTTAGATTCCACATGTAAGTGAAATCATGAAATATTAGTCTTCATGTGTCTGAGATATTTTTTAATATGAATTTATATCATTATCCTACTGAATTTCCAAATCTTTCTTTTTGTCCCTCTACTTATGTCCAGGGTTTTTGTCACCATTACCTCTCTGAAGATAAAAAATAACAATAATGCAGGATTAATCCTGAGCACATCAAGGAATCATTTAGACACATAGGTCTACTCCACCTAAACTACATAATGACATCGAGCAAAATACTTAAAGTGAAGAAAATTAAGCCTCAGTTACTTATTTGTGTAATTAGGCTAATAATATCTATTGCTTAATATTGTTCTGGAGATAAAATTAGGTAATATATACATAAGTGATGGGTATACACTATTTCCTCAAGTAATGGAATATTTGTACATTATATGTTTAATTCTGTTTGATTGAAGTTTATCCATTAGCTTTTATGTCCACACAGTGTGACTAAAACCTTTGGACTTCCAATGGTAAAGGACAGTTAAATGGTACGTTTTTCACAGATGGTGCTTCAGCAGGAGGTACATACTCAAAATTAATTTGGTGCTGGTTTTCTCTGCAGTACATGAACTTCACCACAGGTAAACCTACCTCCTTTCCCATATCAGAAATTTGGTTCCCTCCATACTGTGTTCTCTGAGTCCCTTAACCTTTCTTGTTTTCCTCTGTCCTAGTCTAACATAGTTTTAAGGAAAAGAAAAAAAGTACTGCTAAGGAAAAATGCATTTATTTATTTTTCCCAACAAATATTTAGCTATTTCTTTGAATCACTCTGTATGGCTTTAGTAAGCTAAAGGACACTTTAAATTAATAATAATACATCAGATAGAAAAGATATTCATAAAAACAATAAGGTTAATAATTGTGATATACCAATACTACATTTATAAATTGCCCAATAGAGTGTTTACTCTAGATTTTTTTTTTGCTCCAGAATTCTGTTTTAAAATGATTATAACTAAAATGATAAGTATCCTGTTAGTTAATACATTTTGAAGGATTTCTAATGCATCATACCACTTAATTCTCAGAGCCATCCTGTGTGTGGATGCCTTAATTTTCCCCATTTTCTGCATCTTAAAGAGATCAAATAATTCCCCCAACATTATAGATACTTTACCCAGCTGACAGTTTCTAATTCAACTTATTTTAAAATCCATGTGATTCATCACTATGCCAATATGCCCCATTCTGCAGCCCCCTTCTTTTTTCAATTTATATTTATATCATTCACCCCCATATTACCACTGCGGCTAATGAGATTATATATCTACTCATACCACAGGGGGAGTAGGAAACCTCCTATGTAAGATAGTTGGTGAATATTGGATGAATAGGTGACCATCCAAAAAAGTTTTTTTCTATGTCTATTACTGTAATGTCTATTACTGTCACATTTATTTTTAGAAGCACTATGTTAAAATGAATGTATGATATGTTAAAATGAATGTATGATAGTATGAAAGGAAGTTAACACTAATGTTTTATCATAAGCTGTCTTTTTGTTCTTTTCCTTTTTTACCTTGAGAGAGCAGACAGATGACTGAGCACTGGGTAGATAACTTCTGATTTGGAGAAGAGCCAGGGAAATGTCTACAGATAAACAACTGAGGAGCATCATGATGTCTCCACTGAGAGTCTTTGCCAGGGGATTGCTTCTGGGGATCAGAAAACAGAACTGCTGAGAAGATCTGGAGTGTGGAAGGTGTCTCTGAAGACAGAATTCATCATTTTGCCTAAGGTCAATTCCACTCTGAGAGTAAAATCCACAGTTAAGATAATTATTTTGATGGCTTCATGTCTTTAGCCACCATTTTTAGTGAAGTAGCATTGATTTGTGCTTATACCATATTGTCTTACTAGGGCAGAATAATTTGTACAATGAAAATTAATAAAATTTTGAAATTCTGTGAATTTTTGGTGGGGGCTAGAATCCTAAATAGCATTATTTTTCACAAGAAAGCTAAAAAAAAAAAAAACTATTACATCTCACCTCCAAAGAAGGTCTTTGTTTTGCTACTTTGTTCCATAACTCCTCAAAACAAAAAACAAAAACTAAATTGAAACTCTTTTACAGATAGAATAATGGGCTTATCTACTGTATTTCATATGAACCAGATGGCAAAGCTTTCATTTGATAATGGGACTTTTGTGTGCATATGTGTGTGCACACTGGCATATGTGCACATGCCTATACACCCACACAGACATGCACATACATGTGTGTATTCCTGGGGAATGGGAATGAAACAAAGCTATGAATATGATAGGTTATATTTGGTAGTTGTCTGATAACCGTGTGTTATTTTCTGTATTATCTGCAAATGATTTCATATTATTTCAATGCATAAAAATAAACAGACATCAGGGAGACCAGAAAATGCAAGGTGTAAAAGAAAATGAAATTGGTGGAGGGGCAGGTATCTAGTGAAGAATTGGGAACTGATAAAGCATTTGGCATACACTTAAATAAAGAAAATCAGAGAGCATAATCCAAAATGAGACCAGACCTTGGTGAACAGACAGCTGTGCAAAGTTAAGAATAGCATTAATTTCCTTTAATAAAAATCCAAATATGATGACAAGAAGGATTTTTTGTATATTTGTCAAATCTGAGAAACTATTACTAATATGGTCCCCTCTTTAATATTCCCATTTAGTATTTACAAAATTGTGTAGTAGTTTATTCTTGTTTTGATTTAATCAGTTTTAGCATTTAATATTCTGAGAATTCAGCCAGCCAACTGGCTTCAACTACTGTGTTCTTTATACAATATAAATATGACACATTTTTGGATTAGGGCAACTAACCCTCTATTTGTGAAGTACAATTAATATACGTTAAAAAGATACGAGGAGCCCTTCTTCCTTTCTTATCTCCTCAATCTCCTCCATTATTATATTGATGTTAGAAATCCCCAATGAGCTACTACATATTTGCTTTGGCAAGGAAAGTGTCTTGTCTCTCTAAAGCAAAATCTTCCTCACATTTTGTAAGAGTTGATGGTAAATTTGGTCCTTTATACCATATTATGCATTAGTTTTATATGAATGAATGTGGAGAGGAAAAAGAGGATTGGAATTCTAGACTTCTACAGCAAAAAACGTCCGTGAAAGTACAGAAAGGATAATTACTGTTTTGAGTGATGCTCTGGACTAAAAATTATTTTAGGTACTGACTCACCTAATCACAACAATCTTGCAAAGTACTTATGGCAAGTTCATGGGATCAGGAAAATGAGGATCTCTAAATGTAAAGTTTACTTTTTTTTTTTTTTTTTTACTAATGAATTATGAAATAGTACAGCAAAAAAGAGATACACCAAAAATATATTTTATTTACTTTAAACCCTTGTATGGATGAGGGGCCACTATCTGTTACATTTACAGTACAGTAACTGTATACTTTGTAAGTCAGGTCCTAGTTATTATTTGTAGTATCAAAAATTTTTGCAAACAACTAAATTATGATTATATAATTATCTGTATATCATGAACAAAAGAGAGACCTTCTGTCTAAAAATGTGTAACAAACATAATACAGAGGTATAATTAAAAGGTGGTTGTTTATATTTTTTTATTATGTAAGTTTGGACAGGCTTAGCATATCTATTAACATATTTCTCCATGTATTCTTTGCTTTTTTGGTCTGGTTCTGTCTACAAGCTTATTTATTTATTTTCAGTCATTAAGGCATATCATTTTTTAGGGTATTAATATTTAGGGTATATATTATAAGGTTTATTGGTGGGGTTTTTTAGTGCATTTAATTTTTTTTATTTTTTAAATTTATTATTATTACTATTATTATTTTTACAAATAGTTTATTGTCAAGTTGGTTTCCATATAACACCCAGTGCTCATCCCCACAAGCACCCTCCTCCATGCCCATCTACCCCCTCCCCCCCCACACCCATTAGTCTTCAGTTTGTTCTCAGCATTCAAGAGTCTCTCATGGTTTGCATTTGAGGTATCTTGAAATGTTCTTTCTGTTACAGATAACTAATGCATTTCACTATCAACTAATTTTTACAGATTAGTTGATAGTAAAAACAACAGATTGAAAATCAACTTTAGTAATACTGACTCACTTTTCAGAAATGTTCATCTCAGTATGAAACAGAAAGTTGGGGTTATAGCTAGTATATGAAATTGTATATGACATATAACTGATTATATATCTGGTAGTGAGCAACCTATGATGACTTAATATTCATAGTCATGGAAGTTTTAAATTATTGAGATGCTATGATACAAATATCCTGCATTAATTTACTAGGGATGCCATAGCAAGGTACCACAGAATGGATGGCTTAAATGACAGAAATGTATTTTTCTCAGATTTCTGGAGGTCACAAGTCCAGCACCCTGATGCTATCGGGGTTAATATATTCTAGTTGGTTTAAGGTGAAACCTTGCTCCTTGGCTTGTAGATGACCACCTTTTTATTATATTGTCACATTTTTTTTTTTTTTTCTGTTTAGCGGTAGGGATAAAGACCACACTCTAATTTCTCTTTCTTTTATAAAGATACCATTTCTATTGGTTTAGGGCTTCACCCTTGATGGTGAAGTCATTTAACCTTTAATTACTTCCTTAAAGGCTCTATCTTCAACTATAGCCATTTGAGGGTTAGGGTTTCAATATATGCAATTTTAAGGGACACAATTCAGTACATAACACATCCCTACCCCATTATGTTGGATTATAGCCAATTTGGTTATGCTCACAACCATGGACTAACATATGTGAGTGTTAGTTCCCACTGAAGAAAAGATGGGGACCATTGTTGATTGTAAAAATACCTTGAGAAGAGGAACTATTTATTTGCCTGAGCATTGCTAGTACTAAATGAAGTTCACAGTAGCATTGATCAAATGACTAATTAATGAAACACTTCTATGAGCTAATTTTATGCTCCACATTGAGCTATACTGGTCCCTGTCATACTATTTATTTATGTATTTATTTATTTGTTTGTTTGCTTGTTTATGCTGGTGTACTAATCGCAAGAAATTCTCAGTGTCTGCATAACTTTGCTTAACAAAACTACTTTCTAATTCCATTTCTCTCAGCAACATGTACTCAGATCTTTGCAGATACTGTGAATACTTTTCTTCTTCAAATCTTGGCAAAATGTGTATAACTTGTGGAGAAAGCTATACAGATTATTTTGGCTTTTGGCAACTTAAGGCCAAGCTCCTGTTAATTACTGGCTAAAAGTGTTCAGGACAAAATTTATTCTTTGGAAAGATTCGCCAAATGTCCCCTATACTACTAGGAGCATAAACACACACACACACACACACACACACACACACACACACAGAATTGGCTTTCCAGAACTTTTGTTGTTTGATTGTTGTTATGTGCATTAGAGTTGAACTTCAAAGCAATGACTTGGCATACGTATTTTATATATTTATACAGCCTTCATTTCATTGCAAAGTACATCAAAATACGATCAGGATAGCACTACTATTTCCTTTGTCATGGCATTCAAGAATAGAATATTGGGTGAAAGAAAAAAAATAAACGTATCAAAAATAATTTTGCCATCTTCTTAGGGCTAAAACATGAATTATTTTACTTGTGATTGTTACAGTGTACTTCAATTTGAAAAAGAATAATACAGAAAACATTTTGTTCTTTCTCATGCCTTTTCATTTGTTCCCCATATTTAAACCATTTTGTGATTTCTTGAGGAAAAATAAGTATAAATATTCATAATTGGAAGTTTTGGCAAGATTTCTTTCAAGAGCACAGCTTGATCTCTATTAATAATATCTCCTGTAAGGAATAATTTCAGATAACGCTTGGATATGCTGATTTTAATTCTTTTGTATATATACCCAGAAGTGGCATTGCTAGATCATATGGTAGTTCTATTTTTAATTTTTTGAAGCATTTCCATACCGTTTTACATAATGTCTGTGCCAATTTACATTTCTCCACATCCTCACTGACTCTTGTTGCTTCTTTGATAATAAACCATCCTAAAAGTTCTAAGTTGATATCTCATTGTGGTCTTGATTTGCATTTCCCAAGAGACTAGCGATATTGAGCATCTTTTTATATACCTGTTGGCAATTTCTATGTATTCTTGGAAGAAACGTCTGTTCAAGTCTCTTGCCCATTCTTAAAATCAGATTATTTGGGGTTACTTGTTTGTTTGTTTTTTTTTGTTTGTTTTGTTTTTGCTATTGAATTTTAGGAGTCACATATATTTTGGATATTAATGCCTTATATATGTTTTACAACTGTTTACAAATATTTTCTCCCACTTCATAGGTTTTCTTTTCATTCTGTCCTTTGTTTTCTTTGCTGTGCACAAGTATTTTAGTTTGATGTAGTCCCACTTGCCTATATTTGTCTTTGATAACTGTACTTTTGGTTCATATCCAAGAAATCATTGCCAAGACCAATATTAAGAAGGTTTTTCCCAAGATTCCTTCTAGGAGTTTTATAGTTTCAAGTTTTTGTTCAAGTCTATGTTGAGTAGATTTTTGTGAATGGCATGAGATAAGGGTCCACTTCAGTTCTGTTGTGTATGGATATAGTTTTCCTTCCACCGTTTGTTGACAAAACTGTCCGTTTCCATTGTGTTTTCTTGGCACTGTTATTGAAGATCAGTTGATCCTCTACATTTATTGCTGGATATTCTATTCTTATTTTATTCTATTTTCTGTATACATTTTTACTCCATCCCAATGGGGTGACAGCAGAGAGACATACCACTTTGTCAGCAAAAGAAACTGGAAGACCAGCCCTGATGCTCTGTAGTACTAACTGGAAATTAGAATGGAAAGAGTTGAGACCCAGTGAGGCAGACTGTCCCACAATGAATCAGAAGTCCTCTGTAAGTTTTCCAATGGTCTCTATGCCTGTTTTTATGTCAGTACTAAACTGTTTTAATATCCTTAGCTTTGTAATGTATTCTTAAATCAGTAAATATAATGTCTTCTGCTTTATTTTTCTTTCTGAAGATCACTTTGACTAGTTGAGGTATTTCATGGTTCCATATGAATTTTAGAATTGTTTTCTCCTAATTCTATAAAAAAATGCCATTGGGATTTTGATAGGAGTTATATTGAATTTGTTGCTTGATTTGGGTAGTATGAGCATCTTAATAATATTGTCTTCCAACAGTGCCTGGGTAGTTCAGTCAGGTAAGTTTCCAACTTGGGCTCAGGTCATGATCTTGCAGTTTGTGGTTTTGAACCCTGCATCAGGCTCTGTGCTGAGAGCTCAGAGCCTAGAACCTGCTTCAGTTTCTCTGTCTCCCCCTCTTCCTTCCCCTCCCCTGCTCACATTCTGTCTCTCTCTCTCTAAAAAATAAATAGCCATTAAAAATTTTAATATAATGTCGCCTTCCAACCCATAAACATGGGATGTTTTCCCATTTAGTTGTATCATCTTTAATTTCATTTATCAATGTCTTATAGTTTTCAGTGTACAAATCTGTTTTACCTTGTTGGTTAAGATTAATTCCTAAGTTTTTTATTATTTTTGATAACATTGTAAAGGGAATTGTTTTCTTAATTGGTTTTTCAGATAGTTCATTGTTGATGTATAAAGATGCAACTGATAAAATTAGGATCTTAAAAGGATATCTGCACCCCCATGTTTTTTGCACCATTATTCACAATAGCCAATATATGGAATCAACCTAAATGTACATCAACAGACGAATGGATAAAGAAAATGTGATATATAAGTACAATGAAATATTATTACGACCTTTAAATAAAGGAAATACTGCCTTATGCAAAAGCATAGATGAACCTGGGTAACAATATGTTAATGGAAATAACCCAGAAAGACAGCAACTGCACAATTTCGCTTATATGTTTTGTCTAAAATAATTGAACTATAGTAGTGGATACTAGAATCGAAGTTTCTAGGAAATGGGAAGGGGAGTGGGTGCTTGACTTTCAATGATTAAGAAGTTTCAGCTATGCAAGATGAACACGTTTTAAAGATCTAACGTACAGCACTGTACGTAATGCTAACAGTATTGTATGGTGCACTTAAAAATATAAGAGGGTAGATCGCATGTTAAATATTCTTACCACAGTATAACAAAATAGAGCAGGAATCAGAAGGAAGCTTTGAGAGATGGTACGTATGATATGGCTTATTACCTTGATTGTAGTGAATGCTTTGTGTGTGTTTGTGTGTGTGTGTCTATGAAAACTCACGAAAAAAATAATTTAAAGGCACCTAAATAATTTAGAGACACCACTTTAGGTTGGCTCAGTTAGTTAAGCATATGACTCTTGACTTGGCTCAGGTCATGATCTCATAATTCGTGAAATCAAGTCCTGTGTCCGGCTTTGTGCTGATAGCATGGAGCCTGATTAGGACTGACTCTCTCTCTCTCTCTGTTTCTCTGTCTATCTGTCTTTCCTTCTGTTTCCACCTTGCCCATGCCTTCTCCATCTTAAAATAAATAAAATAAACTTTACAAAGTACTTTAAATATGTGCAGTTTCTTGTATATCTGTTATACTTCAATTTAAAAAAATAAAATAGGAGAAAATTGCTACTTAATTTTAAATAATTGAATTTGTACGCACATTTTTGGAATACAACATTGTTATTTAGGAAGATCCTTCTTTCCTTTGGCAAACTCACAGTTTAGCCAAGATCATCTTTTTTTTTTCTACTTTGTATGTGATACCTAATCCTCAAACTATTTTTTGTCTTTTATTTCTTTAAATTTAGTTGTTAGTTTTTATGACTGAAATCCTTTCAGTTAAACTTTCCCATAGCCATCATTTCATTAAGTTCTTTCCTAGATAAACAGGTGTACTGTATTAAAGCTTATTACTGGTAACATTCTTAAAATCATGTTGTAAGAATGGTGCCTCTCTGAGGGATGGGATTATGTTTTAAAAAAGGAGATTGTATTTCGTATTAAACCTGCATCAAGATAGAATTTTGAGCAAAGCAAAACAGTGTTTTTATTGTTTTCATATTATGCTCATATAGTTAATTCAAACTGGATTGATTTTTCTTCTCCACAATAACCCAAAAACACAAATGTCAAAAGAAGATAAGGGCTCCACATATGCATTATGATTATGTAGACAGGATTCCATATTATATAAACTGGGCTACATAATAAGTAGAAACTAGGGATACAAAATCTTCATATAACAAATATCTTACTGAGAAACAAAATACAGCAAATTTTGAAAATAAAAATGTTGATGTGGTTATTCCCCATTAAACCCATTATAAGTTGAGAATATGCTGAATAAAAAATGCATTTCATACCCTACTCTATTGAACATCATAGCTTAGTCTGGCCTACTTAAACATGCTCAGGACACTTACATTTGGGCAAAATTATCTACCACTAAGCCTAATTCATAATATAGTATTGAATATCTCATGTAATTTTTTAAATACTGTACTGAAAATGAAAAATGGAAAGATTGTATGGGTAAACAATGATTGTAAGTATACTGGTTGTTTACCCTTGTGACTGCATGGCTGGTTAGGAGCTATGGCTCACTACCCATCTTTAGTGAATACTGCACTGCATATTACTAGCTCAGCAAAGATCAAAATTCAAAGTATAATTTCTACTGAATATGTGTAGCTTTTATACTATCAAAATTGAAAAATTGCAAGTCAAACATTGTAAGTCAGGCATCATCTGTATATATGGGCTATATTAATCTTAAATTTTATTTAACCATACTTATGTTATTAAAATATTTAATTATATTAATATTTATTAACATTGTCAAATAACAATATTAAATCCTTGGTCAAATACTAATTGGTCATATGTGCTTGGATTTATTTCTGGGCTCTCAATTCTATTCCATTGGATTATGTGTCTATTTTTATGCCAGAACCATGTAATTTTGATTACTATGGCTTTGTAATCTAGCTTAATATTAATAAGTATGATGTCTCTGGCTTTATTGTTCTTTATCAAGATTGTTTTGGCTATTTCTGGTCTTTTGTGGTTCTATATAAATTTTAGGATTTTTCTTCTATTTCCATGAAAAATGTCATCGAGCCTTTGATAAAGATTGCCCTGAATCTTTAGAGGGCTTTAGGAAATATCGACATTTTAAGAGTATTGTTCAAATCCATGACCAAGGATTTCTTTCCACTTATTTGTCTTCTTCAATTTTTTTCTATAATGCCTCAAAAATTTTGAATGTATAGTACTTTCACCTGTTTGGTTAAATTTATTCCAACGTGTTTTATTGATATTGATGCTATTGAAATGATAATTTTCTTTATTTCTTTTTTAGATAATTCATTGTTAGTGTATAGGAAAAAAAGTGATTTTTGGATGTTACTTTTATATCTTGAAACTACCTAAATCGTTCATTATTCCTAATATTTTTGGTGGAGTCCTTAGGTTTTCTAAGTATATGATCATGTCACCTGCAATTGGAAACAAGTTTATTTTCTCCTTTCATTTGATTTCTACTTTTTGTTGATGTGTAATAGACATACAGCATTTTATTCATTGCAGATATCCAATGTAATTGTCTGATATTTGTTAGTTAACATTTTAACTAGACTTTTTTAATGATTTGGATATTTTCTATGTGTGGTTTTTCTTTTCTTTTCTTTTTTATTTATTTTTTTTGCCTAATTGTCTCATTAAGACTTCAAGTACTATTTTGAATAGGAAAGAAGAATACACAAATAAAATTATACATGAAAGAAGAGACATGACAGTTGATACCATAGAAATACTAAGAATCATGATACTACTATGAACAATTATACACCAATGAATTGGACAATATAGAAGAAATGAATTCTTACAAACATATACCCTATTAAGATGGAACCTTGAAGAAATAGGAAATCTTAACAGATCAATAGAGTAATGAGATTGAAGTCATAATAAAAATGTTCTTAACCAAGAAAAACCTAAAATTTAGGAACAGTATTGTCTCATTGGTGAATTCTACAAAACCTTTTTTTTTTTTTAAAGTAATGCCATATTGTTCACTTTCTTCCAAAAAATTGAAAAGGAAGGGATATTCCCAAAATCATTTTATAAGGCCAAAATGACCCCTTACACCAAAGTAAGAGGACATTACAGGGAAAGAAAATTCAAACCAAACTCAATAGCACATTAAAAGGATCATACACAATTGTCAAGTGGAGTTTAACCCTGGGATGCAAGAATGGCACAATATATGTAGATCCATAAATGTGATATATTAAAATAAAAAGGATAAAAATCATATCATCTTGATAAGTTCAGGAAAAGAGTTTGATAACATTTTATATCCTTACATGTAAAAACTCTCAACAAATTGGGTATAGAAGGATTTTACCTCCATATTAAAGTCCCTGGAATTTATTCTTTAAAATCTGACTCTTGAATTTTTTAAATGAAATATTCAATTTAAAACCAAATTTAGAGGAGCGCCTGCGTGGCTCAGTCGGTTGGGTGTCCAACATCAGCTCAGGTCATAATCTCATGGTTCTTGAGTTGGAGCCCTGTGTCAGGCTCTGTGCTGACAGCTCAGAGTCTGGAGTCTACTTTGGCTTCTGTGTCTCCCTCTTTATGTGCCCCTCCTTTACTTTCTCTCTCTCAACAATAAATAAACATTAAACAAAATTTTAAAGCGGAGTTAAATAACTTAATGTTCCACTCTTTCCCTCCTATTTTGTTCTGTGGTCATTTCTATTTCAAAATAATGAATTATAAAAGAAACAGTATTGAGATAAAATGTGTAAGGAATCATAAATAATGAGCTATATAAAAATGGCCGTGAATAATGAGATAAGTTTGCAGTCTCTTCCTGCACTTTTTAAATACCTCTCAATCCCAGAACTCTTCATCACATGTTACATGTATTACATAATTCTGTGAAAAGATTCTATACCTACCTATAAGAAAATAGTCCCTTAGGCACATATGGCTTTTGAGTAGTTGAAATATGAATAGTGTGGCTGAGGAGCAAATTTTTAAATTTAATTTTAATAGAATTAACATATTAAACATTGAGACAGTGTGAAATACTTTTTTTCCATTAAACAAAACTTTGTTTTAGTAGGATTACATTTCACTGTGTCCATTATATCACATTTTAGTGTTGTGTGTTTGGGATGAGTGCATCCTTCTGAAGGTACATATAAATGCATCATAAATTAGCTACTGCCAACAGTTTGGTTCAGGTCAAATGTTCCCCCCACACACACAAAGATGTTCTATTAGAATGAGTTTACTTGAATATTCTAAAATCTTGCATGAGTTACAGTGAAGCCTATGTAAATTATAATTTGTAAGTAACTTGAAATATATATTATTTTAACTATATGATAAAATGACTTCCAAGTTTAAAATATAAGAAAATAATTTTAAACAATAAAACAAAGGCATGGTACAGATGGAGAACTGAGCGGTGTTACAGAAACTAGTATGCTGACTAGAACAGTAAAGAAAAAAACACTGGAAGAGGCACAGATTTCATGATAAGTAAAAATGCTATTTTCTGCAGTAGAGAAAAACAAAAGAATACTCTGACTTTTTTTTTTTAATGTTTTATTTATTTCTAGGAGATAGAGAGAGACAGCGTGAGCATGGGAGGGTCAGAGAGAGAGGGAGTCACAGACTGAAACAGGCTCCAGGCTCTGAGCTGGCAGTCAGCACAGAGCCCGACGCGGGGCTCGAACCCACGAACCGGGAGATCATGACCTAAGCGAAAGTCGGACGCTTAACCGACTAAGCCACCCAGGCGCCCCCTGACTTTTGTTTTAAAATAAAGATAACAGGGGCACCTGTGTGGCTCAGTTGGTTAAACACCGGACTTCAGCTCAGGTCATGAGGTCCCAGTTTGTGGGTTTGAGCCCTGCACATCAGGCTCTGTGCAGAGCCTGGAGCCTGCTTAGGATTCTGTGTCTCCATCTCTGTCTCTCTGTCGCCTTCCTCTCTCTTTCAAAAATAAATAAACATTAAGCAATTTTTTAAAATAAAGATAACATCCTAGAAATAAATAAAAAATATTTAAAAAAAATAAATAAAATAAAGATAACAAAGTGGATCTACTAGGAGACATTTCAACAGTTATATAATGAATTTGATAAGTTTTCTCTCAAGTCAAAGATAAATTAATGAAATTTATGTTATCAGAATTTAATGTCCAAAGAAATGTTTAATTACTTTAAAAAATTTCCGAGCCGTATTTCACAAGCTACAAAATTGCTTAAATTATTGCCCAAAGAAGACAATTATTACATGGAAAGTTTGTTTAAAAATAAATTATTTTAGACATGGAAATTTTGTTAAGAGAACTATGAGAAAAAAACTAAAAATGTTATTTTTCAAAAAAATAACAAATCTTTAATTAAGTCAAAATACAAGTTTCCATAGAATTCCAGGCCTTTTTATCCATATCAAATTTCAATTGATTTGACATTTTAAAATTACAAATAACATTCTTTAAATATATGTGAGGTACAACATAAAAAAAACCCCAACAAGTATTGTTTAGACACATTATGTTTCAAAAATATTCCAAAAATACAAAGAAATATTATCAATTATTAGTCCAAGTATATATATATATATATTCATATTGGTTGGTGGGGAATTCAACCAGATATGAAAATTTCTTTCTGTTATAATGGATGCTGCTCTAGTTAATGTTATCTGAAAGATACAGTTTTATTGGAATTTATTTTAAGTTTATTTATGTATTTTGAGTGAGAAAAGCGGGGCAGAGAAACAGGGAGAGAAAGAATCCCAAGTAGGCTCTGTACTGTCAATGCCGAGCCCAATGCAGGTCTTGAACTTATGAAACAGGGGAATCATGACCTAAGCTGATCAAATCTTGACACTTAACTGACAGTCACCAAGGTGCCCCTGGATGTATTGGAATTTTAAAACAAGAGACCAATAATCCCTTTTGCTTCTTTCCACTGTAGAATACATGCTGAAAATATTTTTCAGTTTTATTAATTACATTCTATGATAAGTGTCATGGATATCATTCTTTATGTGCATGCAGATGCTACGAAATGTTGGCAGTTTATGGAACTGCTGAACAAAATAGAAGACAATGATTTAATGACTTTAATGGTTCCTTACTTATAATCACTATTTTGAGTTACAAAATACTTTTCCAATATTTGCTGTAATATAAACTTCAATTCTAGATTTTCTTAAAATGAAAGAAGTGCTTCAATAATCCAAGACAAAAAAAATGCCCTTGTAATTTATATTTCCTCACCAATATCACACTGCCATGAGTGAAATTAACTTGAATCTATCAGAAAAAAAAGTTTAAGCCTGTTTCAGTCTGTTAATCCCTCTCTCTCTGACCCTCCCCTGCTCACGCTGTCTCTCTCTCTCCTAGAAATAAATAAAACATTTTAAAAAAATTTAAAAAAAAAAGAAAAAAGTTTATTTTTGCCTTAGTTAGGCAAAAGAACATGTTGAAATGGAAACTTTCCAGAATACAAACCAATAGTACTGATTTTATGTATTTTTCTATCTGATTCAACATACAGACATTTTAATTATAACTGAAATCTATAAGACAAATTTGAAGAAATTTGTTCATATTTAAATATTTAGACTTGTTTTCTGATATATACTATGATCCTTTGAGTTCTGTGGTAATTAATGGAGGAATTAGTGAATTTACTTAATTTGGACAGACGTAGTCTTGAAAGTAATATGCATTTGCTTCAAAGCTGAATCAATTTTTCTTAAAAAATGTTATCATATGTTTTCAACATGCTTGTAAATATTATAGGAAAATGTTTCCCTCCTCAAGTTACTAGAAAAACTCTAAAGTATTTTTGCAACAACTTGTGTATGTGAATATACTTTTTCAAATGTAAACTTTATGAAATCCGAACACAGATCAAATATATCCAATGAAGATGTAATGTCTGAACTGAGATGTACTTTTATTGTAAAATATGTCAGAGTTTTAAGAATTAGTATGAAGACATGAAAATATTTCATAAATTATTTTAAAGAATTTTAAAAATGTTTTTAATGCTTATTTTTGAAAGAGAGAGAGGGAGAGAGAGACAGAGAGAGAGAGAGTCACAGAGTCTGAAGCAGACTCCAGCTTCTGAGTTATCAGCACAGAGCTTGATGCAGGGCTCTAACCCACAAGCTGTGAGATCATGACTTGAGCCGAAATTGGACACTTAACCAACTGAGCCATCCAGGTGCCCTGAAAATAATTTTTTAAACGCTCATTTATTTTTTTTTCATTTGATATTTTATTAGAGCTCTCTGATTCAAATTGAATTTATTCTTTTTATTTCATTTTTTTATTTTACAAATAGTTTATTGTCAAATTGGTTTCCGTATAAAAGAAGATAGCAAATGCTCATTTATTTTTGAGAGAGAGAGAGACAGAGTGCAAGCAGGAGAGAGACAGAGAGAAAGGGAGACACAGAATCCAAAGCAGGCTCCGGGCTCTGAGCTGTCAGCATAGAGCCTGAAGTGGGCCGTGAGCCCACAAGCCGTGAGATCATAATCTGAGCCAAAGTTGGAAGCTAACCAACTGAGCCAACCATGAGCACCTCTCATAAATTATTTTTAGAGTATGTTTTGAAATGGTACATACGTATGTATGTATGTATGTATGTATGTATATACCTGTATAAATACAAATATATAAATACATATGTATGTATAAAATACATATAATATACATATGTATGCATTTATATATGTATATATAAATGTAAAGTTTATATATTATAGTATTAAATGTAATTTTGCCTCTTTTTAAAATTTTTAATATGGATACTAGAATATTTAATATTATTATGTGGCTCACATTATATTTCTATTGGACAGTACTGTTCTGCGACTTTAATATTCTCAAAGTAATCACATCTGCAAAGGAGTTCAGAATCACTGCTTTAGAGAAGAATACTAAAATTATAAATCCTCTATTTAGACTAGCCTGTGAGCATTTGATCATTATACATCATACCCCATCCACTGTACTACCTTCAGTGATGCTTCTACTAACGTGTAGAAAATGTTTACGTGCATGGAAGTGATTTGATATAGCCAAGACTGAAAGTATAGTGATACTTCAAGATCAAAGTCAACACTTATATTAACACTTAGGACCAATTTTCCCCCTGAGCAAATGTCAGAACCCAGATGTTATCTGATCCACATAGCTAATACCCTTTGGAAAATGAGCAACTGATTTAAGCACTTGAGGCTGCCAAGAGGTACATCACTTCATCTGTGCAAGAACAGCTTCAGTCTCTCACTTTGTCAGTGCACTTACTTTATAATTGTTAAAAGAACACAACACCCAAAAGAATCTTATTTTTGAAAAGTAGAATATTGAAATCACTGAACTATGTGTATACTCATTTTCAAAATGCTGTTACTACAATCTCCTGTTCTAATCTGGCCAAAGAGTTTGAGAAAATGTATTTGTGTGTGTGTGTGTGTTTGACAGAGAGAGAGAGACAGAGAGAGAGAGAGGGAGGAAGGGAGGGAGAGAGAGAGAGAGATATTTAACCATTCAAGAGATAACTTGTAAAAAGACATCCTTAATTTACTTAAGGATACCTTCAATTCTTTCTCATTCTCACAAGTACAGTCTACTTATTACATAAATTCTAGGAAACAGATTTAAATATGAGTAGGTATTAAAAACTACATAATGAATTGAAAATCATGCCTTGAAATACTAAAATTAATAATGATAATAATACATATTAATTGAGCATCTACTGCCATTTTGTACAATTCATGTATGTCTGAGCTGTTTTATCTTTATTGTAATACTTTCCCTTCAGCTTTTACACAAAAGATATTTTGTCAGAAAATATATTAGACAAATCGATGAGACCATTTCAACACAGAGAATATGAGATGTAATTTAAACATTGTGTCTAAGCCTAAATATATTCAAGAGAAAGAAATGCAGAAAACTAGACTAGAGAGATGAAACAACCAAAAAAGAAATGAGAGTTCAGGAAACTGACATGCTTTGGTCATTGTTAGAAGAATGGAGAGATACTTAAAAGCAAATTGTAGAAACACCATATGCTACATACTACCAATCTTCAAGACTTAATAATACAGCAATTTGTGCAATGCATATTAGTTGCATATAGTTAGTTTAATCTCTTTTGTATGATTTGGTATGTGATACAGGAATTTGATCTCTCTAAGCCACCATCATCAGACAGTATTAGTAAACGAATGTTGAACAAATATTATTTTACTTTATAAAAGCGAATAGGTGAGAGAATGTTGAGTAAGCTAAAATTTAAGAATTTCGTAGGAGAATTTCATAAGAGACTTTATGGAGTAGATTTTTACATTTCTTTCTGTTTTTCTCCATATAATATTAAAGATCTATAAACTGCCCTTTGATCATTTCACTGGTCCCTGATTTGTCCTAAAACATTCACCAGATGTTTTCCTCAGGGGTATTTTCTCTCAGAAAAGAAAAACAGAACAGTTAGACTAAAGGAATCTTTTCTCCAGTAGCAATTTTGAAATAATGATTCATCAATTAGTGTCTGCTACTGAGTGACTAATTATTTAGAAATTATATGTTAAAATACAAGTCCCATAATATATTCATAACTTTGAAAATGCTTTCTTTTATCTCTTGAGTTACATAAAATAATTTGTAATTAGAAAGACTTTCCATAGCAATTTATCATCTTCCAATTCAAACTTAAGTCCAATAGACCACCTACTGCAGAAGAACACATACATTTAGGGAAAAAAAAAGCTAAGATAATTAAATCTTTCACATTGGATGAATGCATAGAGAAAATGTTAATTTAACAAGTATTCCATATGCCAGAATTAAAGAAATGGCTTTTGCCTTCAATTGGCTTAGAACAGAGAAGTAGTGGCGATTAATTATATAGAATGGTGTCAACAAGTGGCACATTTAAATGTGGTGATACGTGCTCTTTCTTTCTTTTTTTTTTTTTTTAACAGAAAAATTGCAATGTGCATTCTTTGGGCAAGTGTACATTTGTACTCCACTTTACCAGGCTAATTTGCTATTGCTATTGTAGCAAATGTATTTGCATTTTATAAGTAGAACTGCCAAAGTCAAATCTCTCATAATTTTAAAACCATGCATTTACTCTTATGAAAATTGTTTACAATGTAAAGCATGTCAAAAACAATATGTCTCTGAAGGTGAAACTGAAATATTTGGAGGGATTATAGGTAGACCTGGGCTTGAGTTCCTGCTTTAACACTTTCCACTTTAGGGGCTTCTTGCAAAATTCATCTGAATGCCTGGTGTTGAAACAATGTTCTGGGTCTGAGCTGGGCCACTGCGGCCTGGTGCCATATTAGCTGTAATGTTAATTACAAATGTTCTGCTGTACCAGAAATGCAGTATATACAGTAGGCAGTCCCCAAAAGCCAAGCCAATTCTGGTCCTTCTAAGCCCAAACAGTGTTGATTATGTGGCCCCAGCCAATCAGATGATTTCTGTTTGTCTCTTTCATGTTCTTGATGGTTTATTTCAAAAAAATTTTTAATTTTCTTTGATTTTGCAGTTCTTGAAAGTAGATAATCCACTCATGAAGTATTGAATAAAGTTTTCTTGTATAACCTAAATTTTCTTCAGTAATTATTTTTTAACTTGTTTGTAGTGATGAGGAAAGGATCCAAAGCTCAGTTCTAATGGCCTATGAGATAATGAGATGCACAGGCAAGGCTTCCACTGAACCCTTTGAGTACACTACTCCTCAAGTCCCATTTGTCCTTACTGATGACTGTGGGTAAGTCACTCTTGGATTTAAGCTCTGCTTCCTGTGTGCAGCTCTCTAATTTAAACAAATTTTATATGTACATGTATACATATAAAGTATGTATATACATACATATCTATACATACATATTATATATATATATACACACACACATACATTTATATATATATATAAATTCTGAAGCCTCAGAAATTTTCTGGGAATGATATGCACATGCACACACATACACACACACACACACACACACACACACACAAACACCACATACACACATGCAGTATATGCATATGTGTATGTAAGGATTCTAAGGGTTAAGTTATATATATTTATATATAATTTATATGTATATATAATTAAAACTATTAAATGTAATAAGAGAAACATCTCTATGCTAGGAAAGTATGACATATTTTGGGGAAAAAAGCCAAAAGGTATGGAGATGTATAATTGGTAAGTGAAAAATAGAGTAATTTTGTCCTAAAGTAAAACAACTGATCCTGAATGAGAAAAGTATGCGTGCTTGGGGAATGGGGGTTGGAGGTGATGCTTAAGGCAACATCTGAATGGATATAAACATTGTAGAGGGATTGTAGAAAAGGAATCTTGTGGAAGATTTACATATGGCAATGCTGGCTAAGATTGGAATGGTTTAAGTTAAGTGAGTTTTAATATTAAAAGTAAATTGCTGCAAAGTTAGAATAAGATTTTCTCTTTGTTAAAAAGACAAAGGTTTATTAGATTATTAGTCTTCTCTTAATAAGAAATTGCAAAGTTTTTCCTTTATCTTTTTTTTTTGTTTTTTTTTTTTTTTGGTTTTTATAAAGTTTATTTATTTATTTATTTATTTTTTTTACAAATAGTTTATTGTCAAATTAGTTTCCACATAACACTCAGTGCTCATCCCCAAAGTGCCCTCCT
>NW_024081239.1:1209078-1235051 GCF_003009895.1 Hyaena hyaena | reverse complement strand
TATGGAACCACAAAAGACCCTGAATAGCCAAAGTAATATTGAAGAAGAAAACCAAAATGGGAGGCATCACCATCCCAGACCCTAGCCTCTACTACAAAGCTGTCATCATCAAGACAGTATGGTATTGGCACAAAAACAGACACATAGACCAATGGAATAGAATTGAGAACTCAGCATTGGACCCAAAGGTATAAAGCCAACTAATCTTTGAAAAAGCAGGGAATAGTATCCAATGGAAAAAAGACAGCCTCTTTAACAGATGGTGCTGGGAGAACTGGACAGCAACATGCAGAAGAATGAAACTATATCACTGTCTCACACCATACAAAAACTAAACTCAAAATGGATAAAGGACCTGAACGTGAGACAGGAAACCATCAAAACCCTAGAGGAAAAAGCAGGAAACAACCTCCTTGACCTCTACCGCAGCAATTTCTTATTTGACACATCCCCAAAGGCAAGGGACTCAAGAGCAAAAATAAACTATTGGGACCTCATCAAGATTAAAAGCTTCTTCACGGCAAAGGAAACAATCCATAAAGCTAATAGATAAGCGACGGAATGGAAAAAGACAGTTACAAATGACATATCAGATAAAGGGCTAGTATCCAAAATATATAAGGAACTCACCAAACTCCACACCCGAAAAACAAACAATCCAGTAAAGAAATGGGCAGAAGATATGAGCAGACACTTCTCCAAAGAGGACATCCAAATGGGCAACAGACACATGAAACGTTGCTCAGCATCCCTCCTCATCATGGAAATACAAATCAAAACCACGCTGAGATACCACCTCACGCCAGTCAGAGTGGCTAAAATGAGCAAATCAGAGGACTCTAGATGCTGGCGAGGATGTGGAGAAACGGGCACCCTCCTACACTGTTGGTCGGAATGGAAACTGGTGCAGCCCCTCTGGAAAACAGTGTGGACGTTCCTCAAAAAATTAACAGTAGAACTCCCCTATGACCCAGCAATAGCACTGCTAGAAATTTACCCAAGGGATACAGGAGTGCTGACACATAGGGGCACATGTGCCCCAATGTTCATAGCAGCACTCTCAACAACAGCCAAAACATGGAAAGAGCCTAAGTGTCCATAAACTGGTGAATGGATCAAGAAGATGTGGTTTATCTGTACAATGGAATACTACATGGCAATGAGAAAGAATGAAATCTGGCCATGTGTAGCAACATGGATGGAACTTGTGGGTGTTATGCTGAGTGAAATAAGTCAGCCAGAGAAGGACATATACCATATGTTTGCAGATATAGGAGGATTAGGAGGAACCTGATGAAGGACCATGGGGGAGAAGAAGGGGAAAATAGTGGGGGAGAGAGAGGGAGGCAAACCATGAGAGATTCTTGAATGCTGAGAACAAACTGAGGGCAGATGTGGTGGGGGGAGCTTGAGGGGTGTGAAGGGCATGGAGGAGGGCACTTGTGGGTTTGAGGACTGGGTGTTATATGGAAACCAACTTGACAATAAAGTATTCAAAAAAAAATCTATGCAATAAGGGGCAAAATGAGAGATAATACTTACATCCCAATATAATTTCATATCTATAGTATGATACAGCTTTCTCCAAAAGTAAAAATCAGTTTTATGATAGACATGTGCAAAAATAATCTGAATAAAAAAATGAACTTAAGGACATAGTCAATACCAAAGGAGAATACAGACTGTTTCTGTAGATTAGATCTTTATGGAAGAAAAGCAAAGGATGTGGAGATGAAGAACAATTCAACTAATAGAGATTCCCAGCTGACAAAGAGTGCTTAGTAAGCACAATTTGAATAAGAGAGGATACTTGACATTCTGCATTCTCCAGGTCACATATAAAAAACTACTGACTTAACAGATTTCAACATGAATTCTCACATAATTTCTGAAAGTCAAATTTTGATGAGACAATTTTCCCCAAGGGAGATGACATAAATTTGGTAAATAGGTCAATAAACACACATTTAAGCTTAAGATTATCCTAGAGTCCTAGAATCACAATCATGAAAGATAGGAGAGAGAAGACAATGAAAGAAATGTTACTGTACTAATTTCCTAATCTCTAGTAATAGTCAAAAGACAGAGTTGAAACATGTAGTTAAAATCAGCCCAGATCTGAACAAGAAATTATAAAAACAAGTTATTATACAATAGCATCAAAAAGAAAAGAAAGCATACTTAAGAATAAATTTTATTAAGGAGTCACAAAACTAGTATACAGAAAACTCCAAAACATTGCTGAAAAACAAAAAACAAAGAATACTTTAAACATGAAAATATACCCTGTCTGAATGAATTGGAGAACTTGATATTGTTTAGACAACAGTATTACTGAAAGTTACATACAAATTCAACACAATGCTTACTAAAATATTAATGGTGTCTTTACAGAGATTGAAAACCCCATTCTAAAATTCGTAAGGAATTTAAAGAGACCTCAAATAACCAAGACAATCTGGTAAAAGTATAACAAAGTTAGAAGACTTATACTTTCCAATTTCAAAATCTACTACCAAGTTATAGCAATCAAAACAGTGTGGTAGTGGCATAAGGATAGGCTTCTATATACATGTAATAAAATATAGGTTCCAGAAATAAGTCCATACATGTACATTCAATTAATTTTCTACTAGGGTGCCAAGAGTATACAATTGGAAAAGAAGAATCTCCTTAATAAATGGTTTTGGGAAACCTAGATATCCTCATGCAAAATAATGAAGTTAGATCACTTATAACATATACAAAAATTAACTCAAAATGGATTGAAAACAAACTTGAAAGCTGACACTATAAACCTCTTAAAAGAAAACATAAGGGCAAATATTCATGACGTTCAATTTGACAAAGATTTCCTTGGGCACTTGGGTGGCTCAGTCAGTTGGGCATCTGACTTCAGCTCGGGTCATGATCTCACGGTTTGTGGGTTTGAGCCCCGCGTTGGGCTCTATGCTGGCAGCTAGCTCAGAGCCTGTAGCCTGTTTCAGATTCTGTGTCTCCCTCTCTCTCTGACCCTCTCCTGTTCATGTTGTCTCTCTCTCTCTCTCTCTCAGAAATAAATAAAACATTAAAATTTTTAAAAAAGACTTCTTACATATGACACTAAATGTACATGTACCAAAATAAAACATTAATAAATTGTGCTTCATTAAAATTAAAATTTCTTGTGCACCAAAGGCCATTATTCAGAGAGTGAAAACCCCATTCAAAAAAATGAGAAAAGAAAACCCACAAATATGATGATAGTTAAATAGCCAGAGTATATAAACAATACTGACAACTGAACAGCAAGAATATAAACAACCTAATAAAAAAATGGGCCAAGGATCTGTGTGGACAGATCAGAGGCCAGAGGCTGCTTCAAATCTATGTCTCCCTCTCTTTCTTCCCCTCCCTCCTCTCTCTCTCTCAAAAATAAATAAACATTAAAAAATGGGCCAAGGACTTGAATAGATATTTCTAACAGACAATATGCAAATGAAAAATAAACATATTAAAAGATTCTGAATATCATTAATCATAAGGGAAATGAAAATCAAAATATAAGATACCTGTTCATATACTTTAGAATGGATAGTATTCAAAAACAGGAGATAACAAGTGTAGGTAAGTATGTGAGGATAAGGAACTCTCTTGCTTTGTGGTTGGGAATGTAAAATGAATGGTGCAGCTGCTCACAAAGGATTTTGCTAGTTACTCAAAAATATAAACATAAAATTAACAAATGACCCAAAAATCCCACTCAAAATATAAACCCAAAAGAACTGAAAGTGAAGATACAGATATTTGGTACAACAAGAATGAACTAAAACCCAAAAAGGCAAAATAATTTTACTGAAACATCTTGCTTAAAGCACAATATCACCTTTCATAGGTATTCCTATGATCTGACATTTGGGATTGTCTCAAACATTTGAGGCTTTTAAAGATTATCTTTCTTAAATTATAAATCTCCCAAACTCCTTGAGACTTGCAGGGATAATCCCCATCTGTTTAAAATTGCTCAGAGAAGTCACAATGGATGTACCAATCCACAACAAACTGATTAGAAGCTGTGATACTGATGGAAGTCCCTTTGGAAACTAGCTGTTCCAGTTCTTTCGAAAGGCTTTCCTCAAGCCCAGAGAAGCAAGTAATGCCCCTAGACAGCACAATTTCCACAGAAAGATTCTTCTGAATTTTAGTGCCACGCTTCATAATGCTGCCAGAGACTATTTTTGAGAATTCCAGGTTGTTGATGCCCAGCTGGTCAGGTGCAAAAAGAATCTCAGGCACCTGGTACAGCTGGTAGTCATTGTAGACGGCATTCTCAATAGACTGTATTCTCTCAGTTGGCATTCTCAATTAGCTGTTTGTATTCTCTCACAATCTCATATGGCTTCCTTCATAGTTTTTTTCCCTCTGGCTCCAAGGCCACATAACACAGCTTCTCTTTGATGTCATCCAGTAAAGACTTGTAAAATATGAAAGGGAAAGTGCTCACACTAGTGAGGAGGATCCAGGTCATATGTCCTGTGATGTCCTCCCTTGCCATATAGATCTTGGTGAGAGCATTAGGCAGGGAGTAACTCTCAAAGATAGGGACAGTGCAAGTAACTTCGTCCCCACTGTCCACCACTAGTCCCGTGACAGAGGTAGAGCTGTATAGAGTTCTACCACTGTATAATTGGACAGGTAGAAGGCAGGTACATTAAAGGTCTCAAACATCACTTCTGCCATCTTCTCTCGAATCTCTCCTGGGCTCAAGAAGGGCTCAGTCATGAGCACAGGCCACTGACAGGGCTTTACTTCTGGCTTCTACTCAAAAGGATATTTCCTGAGTTTCTCCATGTCATCATATCCTGTTACCAGTCCATACTCATGGGGTAGTGCAAATGCAAGACTTCATAGTGTATTGGGCTTCTTCCCTACAAAATATTTTTTCTAATTGGCTCCTGCAAAAGCATATTGAATTTAGGATGCCCCATAACAAAACTGATGACATGATGGGATCCAGTCTCTCCAGAGTGGTCTTCTTTGCAGAGTCTTGGTCTATTGTCAATAGTTATAACTGGAGTATCTAATATATATGCGTTAAATATGTTTACAGTGTGTTCTTCCAAATGTCAACAAAATAAAGGAAATTTACCTTTTTGTAAGATAACAAGCACCTAAGGACATATGACAACCGTAGGATTCCAAAGTTCTCAGGTTTGCACTCAAGCAGAGCCACCAGATTGTCCCAAATCCCCAACAAAACACACTATCCCAACCCACAAATTTTGTGTCCTTTCAGATAGCCCAGGGTCAACTGAGGCAATTTCAGGGATGATTTTTCCCTATGTAAAAATCTAGCAGTAACAACAATTGTCCTCAGAGATCATCAGAGGGACTTTAAAGAGTGTGGTTTCTGAGCCATCTGCACTTCCTGCTTGGTGAGCCATAAAGCGAGGAAGGCAAGCCATACCTACAAACAGCTTTGATAAACCTGTGAACTTGAAGCAGAGATCAAGCTTTAATATCAAGTGAAGCTACCAAGCTATGTCCTTGTCCCAAAGAACTGATTCCTTCTGGTTTCTTCTGCTCTGCTCAGCTGTTTGTGATTACTTAAATAATCCTTCCCTTTGTAAGGTGGAAACCTAAGTACCAGACACGGATCTGGGTCTGAATGAGGATGCCTCCAACTCAGTTCCAGCAGCATTCAGAGTATTTGTCTTTTCCCCATTCTTATAATTATTTTTAAACAACTTTATTGAGGCAAATTTTATATACTATGCAATTTACCCATTTAAAGTATACAATACAATGCTTTTTGTATAGTCACTGATATGTACAAACATCATAGATATCAATTTAGGATATTTTCATCAGCTCAAACAGAATCCCATGCCGTTTAGTCACCACATCTTTCAGACAATTCACCCCAAGCCCTAAGCAACCACTAATATATTTTTTTGTCTTTATAGATTTACCACCCTTGCATTTTCTTCTTGGAAGGATAAAATATGTGAACTTTTGTGACTGATTTCATTTTATTTATATATTATTTTCAAGGTTCATATTGTTTGGAGATAGCATATTTTGTTAATCCATTCATCAGTAGACAGACATTTGGGCTTTTCCCACCTTTGACTATTAAGAAATATGCTGCTAGAAACAATCTTGAATATGTTTTTGGAAAGATGTTTTCATTTCCCTTGGTTATATATATATGTATATATATATACTGAGAAATATGCTTTAATCATTTCAGGAACTGTCAGTCTGTTTTCCAAAGTGTCTGAGGTATTTTACATTCAAACTAGCAGTGTAGGAGAGTTTCTACTTTTCCAAATGCTCACCAACACTAATTAGTATCTGGCTTTTTTATTCTAGGCATTATATTAAGTATGATACAACATCTCATGGTGGTTTTGATTTCTATTTCCTTGCTAGCTAGTGAGGTCAAGCATCTTTTCAGATGCTTATTGCTCATTAATATATTGTTTTGGAAAAATACCTATCTAGTTGCTCAGTCCCTTTTAAAATAAGTTGATCATTTTATTTCTGAGTCATTACAGTTCTTTATATACGCTAGATAAAACTACTTTATCAGATATATGATATTCAAATATCTTCCCCATTCTGTAGGTTGTCTTTTTTTTTTTTTTTTTTTTTTTTTTTTTTTTTTTTTTTTTTTTTTNGAGGGTCAGAGAGAGAGGGAGTCACAGACTGAAACAGGCTCCAGGCTCTGAGCTGGCAGTCAGCACAGAGCCCGACGCGGGGCTCGAACCCACGAACCGCGAGATCATGACCCAAGCGAAAGTCGGACGCTCAACCGACTAAGCCACCCAGGCGCCCCTGTAGGTTGTCTTTTGACTTCCTTAATAATGTCTTTTGAGGGTCACCTGGGTGGCTCAGTCGGTTAAGTGTCTGGTTCTTGGTTTCAGCTCAGGTGTTGATCTCATGATTTCGTGAGTTTGAGCTCCACATCTGGCTCTGTGCTGACAGCACAGAGCCTGCTGGGGATTCTCTCTCTCTCCTTCTCTCTGCCCCTCTCCTGCTCACACTGTCTCTCTCTCAAAATAAATACATAAACTTAAAAAATAATGTCTTTGGAAACACAAGCATTTTTATTGTTTATGAACTACAATTTATTTTATCTATTGTTGCTAAGGCTATTTGTGTCATATCTAAGAATCTATTGCCAAATCTGAGTTCATGAGATTTATATCTGTTTTCTTCTATTAGCTTTACAATTTTAAATCATATGTTTAGGTTTTATCCATACTTATTTAATTTGGTAGATGTGTGAGGTAAAGGTGCAACTTCATTCTTTTGCATGTAGCTATCCTGAATACTGTAATGTATAAATAAATAATATGCCATGACCAAGTGGAATTTATTCCAGCAATGCATGATTGGTTCAAATGAGGAAATCAATATAATATATCATATTAATAAAAGACAAAAACTATACAATCTTCTCGATAGAGAAAAATCATTTGCCAAAATCCAATGTCCTTCATAATAGAAATTATCAGAGCACCTGGGTGGCTCCGTGGGTTAAGTGTCCGACTTTGGCTCAGTTCATGATCTCACGGTTTGTGGTTTAGAGCCCTGCGTCGGGCTCTATGCTGACAGACAGCTCAGAGCCTGGAGCTTGTTTCAGATTCTCTCTCTCTCTCTCTCTCTCTCTCTCTCTCTCTCTCTCCTCTGTCTCTCTCTCTCTGACCCTCCCCTGCTCACACTGTGTGTGTGTGTGTCTCTCTCTCAGAAATAAAATAATAATAATAATAGAAATTTTCAAAAACAAGTAATAACATTTAACCTCCTAAATTCATAAAGGACATCAATGAAAATATCTATAGTGCACATTATACTTAATAGTGATAGACTGAATGCTTTCTCCCTATATCAGGAACAAAATGAGATGTCCATTCTCACAATTCTCATTCAATATTATACTGAATTATCTTGCTAGGGCTATTAGTCAAGAAAATAAAAGGCATCCACATTGGAAAGGAAGATGTAAAATTATATGCGTTTACAGACGACATGGTCCTACATATAGAAAATGCTAAGGAATTTGTAAACAAACAAAAAGTATCAGCAAGTTTGTGGAATTTTAAAAAAATCAATATAATCAATATATTCAATTTAAAAAATTAATATCATAATTTTTATTTTATACAATGCCAATGAATAGTCTGAAAATGCATTTGCAAGCATAAATAGAAGGATTTCAACTGGGAAAGAGTATAAACAGAGACACCATGGCAGATAGGTGTTGTGACTATTCTTAATATAGTAGTAAATGCTATGTTGTACTTCCCAGTTCCCATCCTCCAAAATCAATATATTTATCCCCCAGCTACTAGGAGTTTTGCCTGCTGATGACTCACAGCCAAGAATCTCCCCAGATATTCTCAGTTAATGGAATCTTAATTGCCTAAGATTGGGCTTCCTCCCCAGGGACAACCTACACCCAATTATGATAAGGAAAGATAGGATTCAGTAGGCAAAAAAAGGAGAAGCTAAGGCTTGAAGGTCCCTGGGTGGGGAAAAACACATATTTTAAAACATTTCTTTTGGGAACCTCTGGCTTTGAGCAAACTCCCCCAGGCAGAAACTTCTAAAAAATGTATCAGACACCACCTAATCTGTGTCAGGTTTTACTCAGGAATTTGAGAAACAAAAGGCCTGACTAAAAACAAGTAGACCATAAAATGTGTGACCCACAAAACACCATATGGCCAGGCATAGACCACACCTCATACAATGGAAACGAGCCAATCAAAAAGCAATGACTAGGTATTTAGAGTTACCTAGCCAATAAGGGTAGAACCTGAGAAGAAACAAGGGGAAAGGGGCCAACCAAAACCGTATAAAACAAAGTCCTTTCCTTATAATCACAGGCATTCACTTTCAAATGCCCTCTGTCTATAAAGCTAGCTTTCCTACTATTCTTATTTTCTGATCTTATACTTTAATAAACTTTTGCCTGCTGCTCATTTTATTCTGTGGCCACTTCCTTATTCTTTGAAGCAAAGAGACAAAGAACCCTGGGTATTGATTGAGGTAAAAAATCCTGCAATGACTGATAAATGAGGGAGATATTGTCCTACACCCTTGATTCAGTTTGTATGAAATGTGAAGTCCCATCCCAGCTCAGTTGCTCCCCATGGGAGTAGCTGAAGCTTGTTATGCAAATAAACCACAGTTCAACTTGTGGTTGCTCAGTTTTGCTTACCTCACTTGCTTCTACATATTGCTACAAAGTAGCACTCACCAACATACTCTCTGAATGCAAATATTAGCTTTAATGTCTGTGTTCCCAGAAACATAACATAAAAGAGTTGATCTCTGAAGTAATTTGAGGAAGCAGAATCTAAAATGGAATGTTGAGGGGCACCTGGGTGGCTCAGCCAGTTAAGCGACGGACTTCAGCTCATATCCTGATCTCATAAGTTCAAGCCCTGTGTCCGGTGTCTCCCTCTCTCTTTCTCTGTCCCTCCCCTGCTCATGCCCTCTCTTTCTCTCTCTCTCTCTCCCTCTCTCTTTCTCAAGAATAAACATTAAGAAATTTAAAAATAAAATAAAAGGGGATGTTGAATCTTAATTCACTGGCCAGGAGGTAATGATCCCACAGATGGTATCTGTCATGCTCTAGAGGTACAATTGTAAAAGAAAAGTATCTTAGGAGTGTTGGGCTAGAATTAGATATATTGGTGGAAAGAAATATACCGATGGGTGGTGCATCTCAGGAGTTTGAGCAGTTTGTGGAAAGTAGTAATTACAAAGAAAATGGAATTTGATGTCTCCTGCTGAGTGTTACAATTACATTGGAGAAAGACAATGAAAAGTAATTAATCAACAACATAATGCAAAGTGCAAAAGTGAGGACCATTTGACAGTTTATAAAGAGACTTTCCTCTCTTACACTGAAAGGACAAAAATAAGTAAGATTCAGTTTCAGAATTTAATTATAAGTGTAGTGGGGTTCCATATATATTTTAATCCTCAACGTTTGCATGGCAGCTATGTTAGATCAGTACCCTATTTGGGAAGAAGTGGGACCCTGAGATATAAGATGGAAATATCCAGGGAAATAGACTTAAAAATCTTGAGTCACCATATGGCACTGAAACCTCTGATTCTGCAGAGGTGTTATGATAGAAAAAGATAAGATAAAATAGGCAAAGAGGGAAAGATTAGGACCTGAGGTCTCTGGGTGAGGAAAAAGACATATTTTTGGAACAATGCTGGGAATGTCTGACCAGAGCAATGCCCCTCAGGCATTAAGTTCCTCTTAAGAATGTAACAGACACAACCAGTCCCCCTCAGGAATTCCACAAAAGACCTAACTAAAAATAAGTGGTAAACTGTAAAACATATGACCCACAAGGAATTATATAGCTATAGTCTACCCCTCATACAATGGAAATGAGCCAATCAGGAAAGGACAACCCAGCACCTAGAGTTATCCAGCCAATAGGGTAGGACCTGAGAAGGAAGGAGGGGGAAGGAAAGCGAATGATGACCAGAACTTTATAAAACAAGGACCTTTGCCTACAGTCTTTGGGCATTCACTTTTGAATGCCCCCTTTCTGCAAAGAGAACTTACATACTATTCTTCCTTTTTGATCATATCTTAAACTCTAATAAACTTTTGCCTGCTGCATTGTTTTGTGTCCAGCTCTTCATTCTTCGAAGAAGACAAGGAGACCAGGAGTCCCAGATATTGAGATTAAAAAATCCTACAACAGTGGTCCAGTTCACCCTGGTAAATTCTAGCACCTTTCTCCTTTAAGATGATGTGGGGGTCTCTGCGTTAGAAAACTTTAAAGGTCCCTTCAGGATTTATTTACAATACTATTTCAGGACACTAAGACAAGTAACTGTAGTCAAATTACAGAATAATTTGCCCAAGGAAGGGTTGGACATGCTAATAGCAGTTTTAAAAACATGATAATAACTCCGCAACGTGGTGCTAATGCACTTCTAAGATGGCTCTTGGAATCTTGGGCAATGTGATGGCCCATCCTAGACAATGAAGAAATAAATGAATTCCCATGTAAGACAGTAGAAAGGTTCAAAAGCTTTAGATAAATATGTCTTCCAGAATATGTACACCACACAAGGATGAAAAGAACTTACCAACCATGTTTTCTGGGAGGGCTTTATATTTCAAAATACTGAATCTGCTGGTGAGGAGGACACCGGCATTGTTGACAATCTCTTGGCTATCCTCCATAGATCATGGCTGTGGGTGGGAGACATTGTTATAGAATGGGGCTCCCTGATAGCAATGCCAATGATACGGTCCTGAAATAATAAAGGCTGGGTGATAGCACTTATATGTAAAAACTAAAGCAGGCATAATTACCAAAATTAATAGCAAGTTAAAAAACTATAAAGATGATTAATACTTTTGGAGACTGCCCTTTTGGAAATGGAAATATCATAAAAGTAAAAACTGAATAATAGAGGGCAGCCTGGAAAGATAGTGGAATAGGAGAATCCTAAGCTCACCTTCTCCCATGGATATATCTAGATAAAAAGCAACATCAGTGTAACTAACCCAGAAAACAAACTGAAGATTGGAAAAACAAGACTGTCTACAGTTAATCATAGAGAGGGGGACATATAAAAATGGTAGGAAAGGTAGCATCTTGGATTGGAACCAAACTAACTTGCAACTAACCACAAATGGGAGGGGCACCATGAACACACAAAATGGGAGGCACAAAAAGTGCCTCCACATCAGGCACCCCACACAAAAGACACCTGCATTGAATAGATAAGTATCCATAACATTTGGCTTTGAATACCAAGGGGGCTTAAGTATGCAAATTTTTTACAGTCAGTAGGGCTTAACACTAGGAACTTTAAAAAATCTTTGGGCTCAGTTCTGTGAGAGCTAGAGGGTGAGAGAAAATTAAGTTCTTACCTTAAAGAGACAGCATAACAAGCAACCCTGTCAAGAATTGGCATTGAAGCACATTTGGAAAAATGCCTGGGTTATACATGAAGATTAATTTACTAATCTCAGAATATGTGCTGGAGTGGCAGGGAGTTTTAGGGGACTTCTCCAGAAAAGAAGAGTAAGTTAGTACCGTTTTTTCTCCATCTACCCAGCGTTGATACCTGAGCATCTGCAAGAATCAGCATGAACACTTACCACCTAGCATGTTAATACTGCATGCCCTGCCCCACAGGTCATGCACACTGCCCCATCCAACCCGCTCCACTGGGGAAGACTCTTTCCAAGGTGGCCTTTGTCACATTTCATTCTGCAAGAAATCGTAACAGTGGCCAGAACCACTCTAAAGTGACTCTTGCCCTATGGAAAGAGAAAGATAACTACAGACATCAGTTCCACTGCAGCCCCAGCAGGAGTTTAGGAGACGTCTGATATGACTACTGCCCCACCCACAAACACAAACCTCACAGGAGACAGCACAAGGAGAGAGCTCATAGCTTGGGGTCACTCCAAACCCAACAGACAGGGGGCAGTCATCTTGTCTGACTGCAGGCCCTGCACACCAATGAAAGGCTCTCAGGGGACAAGTATGGAGAGTGCCCCACAGTTCGATGTCATCACAGTTCCAGCAAATGAACTGAAGGCAGGCATTTGGTTTGACCATACTATAAACCCAAGGCAGTCCCAAACTGGCCCTTTAATAGCATAGAGATGAAACTTGCCCAAAATAGGCAAAGAGGGCCATTATAAACTAGACTGAATGTAAACACATATCAACCACAACAGTAAGGCATATGCAACACACAAAGGAAACACTCCTGTACTGCCAGAATCTAGGAAACAGTAGACACTGCACTACAAGTACTCTTCTTCATAAAACCACTGCTTTCAAGATAAGGAGACATAGCTGCTATTCCTAATACAAGGAAACAAATACAGAGTGTTACACAAAATGAGGAGATATAAGAATATTCCAAAATGAAGAACAGTACAAAATCGCATCAAAATAGCTAATGGAATGAATATAAGCAATATGCTTGATAGAGAATGCAAAGAGTGGTCACAAAGATACTTAATAGATTGGAGAAAAGAATGGGGGTACTCAGTGAGACCTTAAACTCAAATTAAAAATACATTAAACTGAATAAATAAATAGTAGTCTATAGGAAACAAAACAGATCAGCAACTGGGAAGAAAGAGTAATGGAAAACAACCAAGCTGAACAGTAAAACAAAACAAAGTCACAGAAAGAGAAAAGAGGTTATGTGAACTCAGGGACATCATGAAATATAATAATTTTCACATCATAGAGATCCCAAAAAGAAGAGAAAGAGAAGGGGAAAAATTTATCTGAATAAAAAATCGCTAAAAAATTCACTAACTTCGGGAAGGAAATAAACATTCAGATGCACAAGGCACAGAGAGCCCCCCCACACACAATAAATGAACTCAAAAAAGTACACATCAAGAATCATTTAAAAAATGGCAAAAAGTAATGACAAGGAGAAAAATTTTAAAGCAGTGAGAAAAAATAAAAGAGTTATATATAAGGGAAATCTCATAAGGCCATCAGCATATTTTTCAATAGAAACATTGCAGGTCAAAAGGGAATAGCATGACATACTCAAAGTGCTACAAGAAAAAAAAAAACTACAATCAAGAATACACTATCCAACAAGACTATATTAAGAATAAAAGGAGATAGAAAGATTTCCCAAGAAATATTTAACAAGAAAAAGTTAAAAGACCTCATCAACACTAAAACATATCTACAAGAAATGTTAAATGGAATTATTTGAATGGAAAGAAAAGGCCATGGTCAGGAATAAGAAAATAGGGGAAAGAAAATATTTCAAAACTACACAGAAAAATAATAAAAGTAACAGATTAACCACTTATAAAACCAATACAGAGGTTAAAGAACAAAAGCAGTAAAATCAATTATATCTATAAAAATCAGTCAATAGATTCACAAAATAAAGGGATGTAAAGTATGACATTATGTACATTAAACATGGAGGCAGAATAAAAATTTAGTGCTTTTAGTATTGGTTCCAACTTAAGTGATCATCGTGATAAAATAGACTGCTATAAACAAAACATGTTATATATAAACCTAATGGTAACCACTAATCAGAAACCTGTAATAAACACACAAACAATTAATGAAAATAAATATAAGTATACCACTTAGGAAGCAATCAATCCACAAGCGATGAGTGCAGGAGAAGAAATGAACAGAGAAGTACTACAAAAACAATTATAAACAAGTAACACAATGGTAATAGTTACATAAATGGACTAATGTAAATTGACTAAATCCTTCGATCAAAAGATACAGGGTGATGGAATGAATTTTAAAAAGCAAGAGCCATTAATATGCTGCCTATAAGAGACTCATTTCACACATAAAGACACATGCAGACTGAAAGTGAAGGGATGCAAAAAATTTATCATTCAAATGGAGGCATAAAGAAGCTGAGGTAGCAATACTTATATCAGACATAGTACACATTAAAACACAATCTGTAGAAAGACACAAACAAGGACACTACATAATTATAAAAGGAAGAATCCAACAAGAATATATAACAATCACACTTATTCACCCAATATTGCAGCATTAAAATACATAAAGCAAATATTGAGACATAAAGAAAGATTAGTTGGCCCTATATTTGTGGGTCCCTTTCAGAGTTTTTTTCTTTTGTTCCATTGATCTATGTATCTGCCTTTGTGTCAGTACCATACTGTCTTGATTACAGCTTTGTAACATAGCTTGATGTCCCAAATTGTGATGCCTTCAGCTTTGATTTTCTTTTTCATTACTTAGGCTATTCAGGGTCTTTTCTGGTTCCAAACAAAATTTAGAATTGTTTGTTCTAGGCCTGTGAAGAATGCTGATGTTATTTTTTTTTAAATTTATTTCTAGGAGAGAGAGAGAGAGAGACAGCGTGAGCAGGGGAGAGTCAGAGAGAGAGGGAGTGACAGACTCTCAAACAGGCTCCAGGCTCTGAGCTGGCAGTCAGCACAGAGCTCGACGCGGGGCTCGAACCCATGAACCGCAGAATGCTGATGTTATTTTGATAAGGATTCCATTGAATGTGTAGATTGCTTTGGGTAGTGTAGACATTTTAACCCTGTTTTCCCAATCCATGAGCATAGAATATTTCTCCATTCCTTTGTGTCTGTTTCAATTTTTTTTCATAAGCTTTCTATACTTTTTAGCATACAGATATTTTACCTCTTTGTTTAGGGTTTTTCCTAGGTATCTTATGGTTTTTGGTACGATTGTAAATGGGATTGATTCCTTGATTTCTCTTTCTGTTGCTTCATTATTGATGTATAGAAAGCAGGAAATGGTAACCAATGGAAAAAGGACAGTCTTTTAAGAAAATGGTGCTGGCAAAACTGGACAGCAACATGCAGAAGAATGAAACTGGACCACTTTCTTACATCCTACATAAAAATAAATTCAAAACATATGAAAGACAAATGTGATACAGGAAACCATCAAAATCCTAGAGGAGAATACAGGCAGCACCCTCTTTGATCTTGGCCAGAGCCACTTCTTACTAGACATGTCTCCAGAGGCAAGGGAAGTAAAAGCAAAAATGAACTATTGGGACCTCATCAAGATAAAAACTTTTGCACAGTAAAGGAAAAAGTCAATAAAACTAAAAAGTAACCAATGGAATGGGAGAAAGCATCCGATAAAGGGTTAGCATCCAAAATCTATAAAGAAATTATAAAATTCAATCCCCCAAAAAACAAATAATCCAGTGAAGAAGTGGGCAGAAGACATGAATACATACTTTTCCAAAGAAGACATCCAGATGGCTAACGGACACATGAAAAGATGTTCAACATCACTCATTATCGGAGAAATACAAATCAAAGCCACAATGAAGTATCACCTCACAGCTGTCAGAATGGCTAAAATCAACAGCTCAGGGAACGAACAACAGATGGTTGGTGAGGATGCAGAATACACATTTTTTTCCTTACGTGCACATAAAACATTATCTAGGATATATAATACATTGGGCTACAAAATAAGTTTTAATAAATTTTAAACGACTAAAATCAAAGTATCTTTTCTAATCACAATAGAATGAAATTAGAAATAAACAGCAGAAAAAAACTGTAAAATTCACACATATGTGAAATTAAACAACAAATTCCTAAAGAACAATGGGTCAAAGAAAAAACTAACGAGTTAAATTTTAAAAATTGAGGTAAATAAATATGAAAACACAACATGATAAAATACATAAAAATTAATTATGCTTTTATACACTAACAATGAACAGTTTGAAAAGTAAAGTGAGAAAACAATAAATCTAAAACAATACAGTAGTATCAAAAAATAAAATATATAGGAATAATATTAAGAATGTGAAAACTTATACACAGAAAACTATAGAACATTGCTGAAAGAAATTTAAAAAATTACTTTTTATTATGTAACATGCTTTGTAAGATTAAAAAAAAATCTTAAAGATAGATGTTGCTGATGGTTGCATAAGAGTGGGAATGTAGGTCATGCCCATGGAAAATTTTATGTTATATATATTTTTCCACAATTAAAAAAAAAAGTTTTAAGGGTAAACAGCATCATAAGAAAAAGTTTCAACAAGAAATTGAAGGCCTGGGGCACCTGGGTGGCTCAGTCGGTTAAGCATCCGACTTCTGCTCAGGTCATGATCTCACGGTTCGTTGGTTCGAGCCCCACGAAAGGTTCGAGCCCCACCTCAGGCTCTGTGCTGATGGCTAGCTCAGAGCCTGGAGCCTGCTTCCGATTCTGTGTCTCCTTCTCTCTCTGACCCTCCCCTGCTCACGCTGCCTCCTTCTTTCTCAGAAATAAATAAAACATTTAAAAAAAATAGCCTTTAAAAAAAAAAAGAAATTGAAGGCCAGAAAATACTTGTAACTTACATCACAGACAATAGAAAAATTAAAATAAATTTCCTAAAATTTTAGTATCAAAAGAAAAGCCAATAGAAAAACTAACAAAAATACATGAACAATTCATCCTCAGATAGACACGTGGGCTACTTTCACAATTGATATGGCAAATAATGCTGCTATAAACATAGGGGTTCATGTATTCATTTGAATTAGTATTTTTTGTATTTTGGGGGGGCATACCCAGGAGTGCAATTACTGGATCATAGAGTAGCTCTATTTTTTAACATTTTGAGGAACTTCCATGCTGTTTTCCACATGGCTGCACCAGTTTACAATTCCACCAACTGTGCAAGAGTGTTCCTTTGTCTCCATATCCATCCCAACATGTTGTTTCTTGTGTTTTTTACTTTAGCTTTCCTGAGAGGTGTGAGATAATATCTCATTATAGTTTTGATTTGCATTTCCCTAATGATGCGTGATGTTGAGCATTTTTTCATGTATCTATTAGTTATCTCCATGTCTTCTTTGGAGAAATGTCTGTTCATGTCTTCTGCCCATTTTTTAATTGAATTGTTTATTTATATATTTATTTATTTTTACTTTTATTTCCGTTGCCTCAGGACATATATAGAAAAATATTGCTACCACTCATGTCAGAGACATAACTGCCTGAGCCCCCTTCCAGGATTTTTATGGTTTCATGTCTCACATTTCGGTCTTTAATCCATTTTTAATTTATTTGTGTGTATGGTGTAAGGAAGTAGTTGAGTTTAATTCTTTTGCATGTAGCTGGTCAGTTTTCCCAACACCACTTGTTGATGGGATTTTGTCCTAAGTATCCATCGATAGATGAATGGATGAAAAAGATGTGTTTTATATATGTGTGTGTGTGTGTCTGTGTGTGTGTGTGTGTGTGTACATACACAATAGGACATTATTCAGCCATAAAAAAGAATGGAATCTTGCGATTTGCAACAACATGGTTGGAGCTAGAGTATAATGCTAAGGGAAATAAGTCAGCCAGAGAAAGACAAATACTGAAGCATTTCACTCATATATGAAATTTAAACAAAACAAATGAGGAAAGGAAAGAGAGAAGGAGAGAGAGAAACCAAAGTACAGACTCTTAGCTATAAAGAACAAACTGATGGTAACCAGAGGAAAGGAGGATGGGAAGAAGTGTAAAATAGGTGATGGGAATTAAGGAGTGCGCTTCTCTTGATGATCACTGGGAGATGTATGGAATTGTTAAATCAGTTTATTGTACACCTGAAACTAAAATAACACTGTATGCTAACTATACTGGAATTAAAAGAAAAGAAAGAGAAAAAAATACATATGAACAGGTAGATTTCAAATGAAGACTTTAAAAATTTCCTTAAAAATGTAAACAATATATTCTGCCTAATTAATAATCAGAGGAAAGCAAATTAAAAGTACTGTAAGAAATATACTTAGAATTTGTGGGAAATGATAATTTTTTAATCTCTCTGAACTCCCATAGTTCAGAGCAACTTCGAGTTGAGTGAGTGAGCATAAATAATTATTTAATTATTTAATTATTATTAATTAATTAATGTTTTATATAAAACATTAAAAAAATAGGCTTTAAAAAAAAGAAATTGAAGGCCAGAAAATACTTGTAACTTACATCACAGACAATAGGTTATGAAAAATTAAAATAAATTTCCTAAAATTTTAGGATCAAAAGATAAACAAGCCAATAGAAAAACTAAAAAAATACATGAACAATTCATCCTCAGATGGACACGTGGGCTTCTGTGTCTTCCTCTCTCTCTGACCTTCCTCTACTCACACTGTCTCTCTCTCTGTCAGAAATTAAAAAAAAAACAAAAAAAGATAGATGATGTAGATATATAATTATACATATATGCGATAAAGATGACAGCAATCACAGCATAAGCATTCAATATTTCTGAAATATCATGAAGAAAGTGTCAGAACATAATATGGCTATTGCTGGTAGCACTGCTATAAACATTGGGGTACATGTACCCCTATGAATCAGCACTCTTGTATCCTTTGGATAGCTTCCTAGTAGTGCTATTTCCGGGTCATAGGATAATTCTATTTTTAATTTTTTGAGGAATCTCCGCACTATTTTCTAGAGTGCATTCTGACCAACAGTGCAAAACAGTTACCCTTTCTCCACATTCTCACCAACATCTGTTGTTTCCTGAGTTGCTCATTTTAGCCACTGACTGGTGAGATGGTATTTCATTATGGTTTTGTTTATTTGTCTTTCTCTGATGATGAGCGATGTTGAGTATCTTTTCATGTGTCTGTTGGCCTTCTGGATATCTTCTTTGGAAATGTGTCTACCCATGTCTTCTGCCCATTTCTTCACTGTATTATTTGCTTTGGGTGTTGAGTTTGATAAGTTCTTTAGAGATTTTGGAAACTAACACTTTATCTGATATGTTATTTGCAAATATCTTCTCCCATTCTGTTGGTCGCCTTTTAGTTTTGTTGATTGTTTCCTTTGCTGTGCAGAAGGCTTTTATCTTGTTGAAGTCCCAATAGTTCATTTTTCTTTTTATTTCCCTTGCCCTTGGGACATGTCAAGTAAGAAGTTGCTGCAGCTGAGGTCAAAAAGGTTGTTGCCTGTTTTCTTCTGTATGATTTTAATGGTTTCCTGTCTCACATTTAGATCTTTCATCCAATTTGACTTTATTTTTGTTCATGGTGTAAGAAAGTGGTCCAGTTTCATTCTTCTGCATGTTGTTGTCCAGTTCTCCCAACACAATTTGCTAAAGAGACTGTCATTTGTTCCAATGGATACTCCTTCCTGCTTTATCAAAGATTAGTTAGCCATACATTTGTGGGTCTAATTCTAGGTTTTCTATTCTATTTCATTGGTCCTTGTGTCTGTTTTTGTGCCAATACCATACTGTCATGATGATTACAGATTTATAGTATGGGCTAACGTATGGGATAGTGATGCCTCCAACTTTGATTTGCTTTTCAACATTACTTTAGCTATTCCAAATGTCCATTAAATGATTACAAGAGAAAGAAGATGTGATATATATATATGTATACACACGCACACACACACACACACACACACACACACACAGTGGAATACTACTCAGCAATAAGAAAGAATGAAATCCTGCCATTTGCAGCAATGTGGATGGAACTGGAGTATATTATGCTAAGTGAAATAAATCACTCAGAGAAACACAGACATCATAAGTTTTCACTCATATGTGGAATGCGAGAAACATAACAGAAGACCATGGCAGAACGGAAGGGAAAAATAGTTACAGAGAGGGAAGCAAACCATAAGAAACCCTTAAATACAGAGAACAAACAGGGTTAATGGAGGGTGGGGTAAGAGGAAAATTGTTGATGGGCATTGAGGAGGGCACTTGTTGGGATGGGCATTGGATGTTATATGTAATTAATGAATCATGGGAAACTACTCCTTAAGCCATGACCACACTGTATACATTGTATCTTAGCTAATTTGACAATAAATTCTACTTAAAAATACACAATGTGCTTATAAATACTCTGTACACTTAAAAAAATGCTGTTTTAGTGCTCAGGTCATGATCCCAGGGCTGTGGGATAGAGCCCCGAGTTCGGCTCTGGCTGAGCATCTGGCCTGCTTAGGATTCTCTGTGTTTCCCTCTGTTCCTCTCCCCCACTCACACTCTCTCTCTCTTACTCTCTCTAAGATAAAAAAAAAATAGGAGGGGGCAAGATGGCAGAGAAGTAGGGAGCTCCGTACATTGCACTCTCCCCCATATCTCACACGGAAAAGATCTGAAGCATAGGAAACCTTACAGAATCCAAGAGATTGGGAGAAGAAGGACGCAGACTCCACTGAGAAAGGCTTCTAACGTGAGTGCGAACTGGGGAAGATAAAATCAGGTGAGGATCAGAGGCTCAGAGGGACGGGGGCGATCCCCCTCTGCGGGGAGTGAGAGGGTAAAGAGAGAGACCGAAACTACTCAAGACGAGGTCTTTGTCGCTGGGGAACAGAAAAACCTCTGCTTGGGACAGAGAAGGACAATGCGTGCCAAATCCCTGTGCCCCAATTCCCAATGAGCTAACTCGTCCTGGAGGGGCCTTGCGCCAACCGCTCTTTTGAGGTCCTGGCTCAGCTGCACCCCTAGAGGGGCCACGCGTCAGACCGCGCCTCCACGCTCCTGGCTTGGATGAACCCCTAGAGGGGAGGCAAAGGGCTTAAAACTGGGAGATTTCCCTGTGAGTTCATGTTTCGAGTGACAAGACACAGAGGGACCTGGTTACCCCCTCTCCAGCGGACCCGAGGCACCCCCCAGGCAAACCCCTATCATTGGTTGCCAACCCGACCTGGAGGAGAAGGGAGCAATGATTCTGACTCCATCCCCAGGGCTAGGCAAGAGGCTTGGAATTGCCCTGAGGTGATCGCCTGGTAGGTTATGTCTACTGCAATTTCAGTGGGGCGCGCAGACTGGGATTTGGAAACTAAGCCTGGCCTGGGTTAGAGAGCGTGACCCACTTTGGCTGCACCCCTGGCCCGGGGAGTTTACACACCCAAAACTGTGAGGTGCAGCACTTGGCTCAAGAAGGGACTGGAGGGCCTCCACTCTCCTCCCCACAACCTACAAGGCAGAACTTCACCTGACCCATTGGATCAAACCACGCCCATCACTGCTAGAGAGCTGCCCTCCTCTTTTATTGTTTTTTTCACCCTGGTTGTCTAGTGGTCAGGATTCGGCGCTCTCCTCCTCTTTTTTTTCTTTTTCCTCTCTTTTTGCCAGAACACTGACCTGATTAATTCTGGTCACTGGCTTGCTTAAACAGTCACATTTAGTCCATTCTGTAGATGTAAATTCTACACCTACCTATCTTTTCATCTCTTTCTCTCAGGAGTAATTAGACTATAGGGTTTCTCTGGATAACACCAGCATCCTTCTCTCACCTTACCAACCATATTCCATCCATTAGCTCTTTGAAAAAAGCTTCTTATCCCTTCTGCCTGTTCATTCTATTTCCAATTTTGCCTCATCCCCGCCCTGTCTTCTCTCTCTTTCGTTATGCTCTTCAACCAGCGCTAAATACACCTGGCTATTTAATTGTAGCTGGGAAATCTGGTTATATGCTTTAAACTGTGCTGTGTCCATCAGTTTTTTTCTTTCTTCCTTTTCTTTTCTTCTTTTTGACTTTTTAAATGTATTTTTTATTTTCTATTATTCTCCTTCCCTCCTCCGTCATTTCTCTTAACTTTTGTGTTTTCCCTCTCGGTATGCATGCTTGTTGGATTTGTCTGTGCATTTCTGTGCCTCTGCTCCCTGTGTGTTTGTCTGTCTGTTTTCTTCTCCAGGGCGACCTGAAGAAACAAGCCAACGTACACATGGTGGAGAGTCCCAAATGTCACTACGCGTAGGAAAATAAAATAATAAAGGTCTCAAGAAGAGAGACCAAGAGATACCATTCAAAAAACACTTTCTGAAAGGATAGGCCCCGGAGACTCAAAGAGTCTTCTTGGGTACGGCAGCACTCACAGGTACACAGAGCATAACAAGTCTTTGAAACTAACAAGAGATAGATAGCTAACAAAAATAACGAAACAAAAGAGCTCTCCTCCAAAGAAATTCCAAGAAGAATTGACAGCTAAAGAACTGCTCAAAACAGATATAAGCAGCATAACTGAAAAAGATTTTAGAACAATAATCATAAAATTAATAACTGGGCTTGAAAAATACATAGAGGACATCAAAGAAACTATGGCTACAAACAACATGGAGCATAAAAATAGGCATGATGAATTAAAAAATGCGAAAAATGAGATACATAATAAATTGGGGGTGTCCAATGCACGGATTGAAGAGGCAGAAAAGAGATTAACTGATTTAGAAGACACCATTATAGAAAAAGAAGAAACTGAGAAAAAAAGCGAGAAACTGATTCAGGAATATGAAAGAAGAGTTCGAGAGCTCAGAGATACGGTCAAATGCAACAATATCCGTATCATAGGAATCCCAGAAGAGGAAGAGAGAGGGAAAGGTGCTGAAGGAGTCCTGGAACAAATTACAGCAGAGACCTTCCCCAACCTGGGGAAGGAAGTAAACGTTGAAATAAAGAGGCACAGAGAACTCCCCTCAGACGTAATTTGAATCAATCATCGGCACGGTATATCATAGTAAAAATGGCAAAATATAAGGACAAAGAGAGAATTTTGAAAGCACCTAAGGAGAAAAGGGCCCTAACATAGAAAGGGGAAACCTATCAGAGTGATGACAGACCTATCTATTGAAACTTGGCAGGCCAGAAAGGAATGGCAGGAGGTCTTCAATGTGATGAACAGAAAAAATATGCAGCCAAGAATCCTCTATCCAGCAAGTCTGTCATTCAAAATAGAAGAAGAGATAAAAACCTTTCCAAATAAACAGAAATGGAAAGAATTTGTCACCACTAAGCCAGCCCTACAAGAAATCTTGAGGGGGACACTCTGAGGGAAGTGTTGCAAGGAAGAAAGGTACCTGAGACACCACCATAAGCATGAATCACACAAAGGACACAAAGACTCTAAACCCACATATTTCAATACTAACACTGAATGCAAATGGGCTGAATGCTCCAATCAAAAGACATAGGGTAGCAGAATGGATAAAAAAACCAAAATCCATTTATTCACTGTCTACAAGAAACTCATTTTAGACTGGAAGATACCTTCAGATTAAAAGTAAGGGGATGGAGAAATATATATCATGCTACTGGAAATCAAAAGAAAGCTGGAGTAGTTATACTTATATCAGACAAACTGGACTTTAAATTAAAGACAATAACAAGATAAAGAAGGGCATTATATATTAATTACAGGGTCTATCCATCAGGAAGAACTAACAATCATAAATGTCTATGCACCGAATATGGGAGAACCTAAATATTTAAAACAATAAATCACAAACAGAATCAAGCTTATAGATAAGAATGTGCTAATAGCAGGGGACTTTAATACTCCTCTTACAGCAATAGATAGGTCAACCAGACAGAAAAACACTAAAGAAACAATGGACTTGCTAGACCCATTGGACCAGATAGATCAGACAGATATAATTAGAACTCTACATCCTGAGGCCAAGGAATTCTCTTTCTTCTCAAGTGCACATGGCACATCTTCCAAGATAGATCACATACTAGGACATAAAACAGTCCTCAATAAATATAAATGAATTGGGATCAAACAATGCACACTTTCAGATCATAATGTTTTGCAACTTGAAATCAATTGAAAGAAGTCTGGAAAACCTCCAAAAACATGGAGGTTGAAGAACACCGTACTAAAGTACGAATGGGCCAATCAGGCAATTAGAGAAGAAATTAAAAAATATATGGAAACAAATGAAAATGAAAACACAACAATCCAAAATCTATGAGATGCGCCAAAGGCAGTCCTAAGAGGAAAGTACATTGCTCTCCAGGCCTATTTCAAGAAAGTAGAAAAAGCGCAAGTCCAAAATCTAACAGCTCACCTAAAGGAATTACAGGCAGAGCAATAAGAATGCCCTAAACCCAGTAGAAGAAGATAAATAGTAAAAATCAGAACAGAAATAAACAACATAGAGACGAAAGAAACAATTGAACAGATCAATGAAACCAAGAGTTGGTTTTCTGAAAAAATAAACAAAATTGACAAACCTCTAGCCAGGCTTCTCAAAAAGGAAAGAGAGAGCACCCAAATAGACAAAATCATGAATGAAAATGGACTTATTACAACCAACCCCTCACAAATACAAGCCATTATCAGGGAATACTATGAAAAATTATACGCCAACAAATTGGACAACCTAGATGAAATGGACAAATTTCTAAACAAACACTCACTACCAAAATTCACACGGGAAGAAATAGAAAATCTAAACAGACCCATAACTAGTGATGAAATCGAATCATCAATCAAAAATCTCCCAACAAATAAGAGTCCTGGACCTATTGGCTACCCTGGGGAATTCTACCAGACGTTTAAAAGAGAATTAATACCCATTCTCCTCAAGCTATTCCAAAAAATAGAAATCGAAGGAAAACTCCCGGACTCATTTTATGAAGCCAGCATCACTCTGATTCCGAAGGCAGACAGAGATCCAGCTAAAAAAGAGAACTACAGGCCAATATCCTTGATGAATACAGATGCAAAAATCCTCAACAAGATCCTTGCAAATCGAATCCAACAGCACATAAAAAGAATCATCCACCAAGATCAAGTGGGATTCATTCCTGGGTTACAGGGCTGGTTCAATATTAGCAAATCAATCAATGTGATACATCACACCAACAAAAGAAAAAATAAAAAACCTATGATCCTGTCGATAGATACAGAAAAAGCATTTGACAAAATACAGCATCCCTTCTTAATACTCTTGAGAAAGTCGGGGTAGAAGGAACTTACTTAAACATCATCAAAGCCATCTCTGAGAAGCCCTCAGCTAACATCATCCTCAATGGAGAAAAGCTGAGAGCTTTCCCCCTGAGATCAGGAACACGACAGGGTTGTCCACTCTCACCACTGTTGTTTCACATAGTGCTGGAAGTCCTAGCATCAGCCATCAGACAACAAAAGGAAATCAAAGGCATCAGAATTGGCAAAGGGGAATTCAAATTTTCACTCTTCGCTGATGACATAATACTCTACATAGAAAACCCGACAGACTCCACCAGAAGCCTACTAGAACTGATCCAAGAATTCAGCCAAGTTGCAGGGTATAAAATCAATGTACAGAAATCAGTTGCATTTTAATACACCAACAATGCAGCAACAGAAAGAGAAATCAGGAAACTGATCCCATTCACAATTCCACAAAAAAACAACAACCATAAAATACCTCGGAATAAACCTAACCAAGGATATAAGAGATCTGTATAATGAAAACTTTTGAAAAATTATGAAGGAAATTGAAGAAGACACAAAGAAATGGAAAAACATTCCATGCTCATGGATTGGAAGAATAAGTATAGTTAAAATGTCATTACTACCCCAAAGCACTCTACACATTCAATGCAATTCCAATCAAAATTGCACCAGCATACTTCTCAAAACTAGAACAAACTATCCAAAAATTTGTATGGAACCACAAAAGACCCCGAATGGCCAAAGTAATAT
>NW_024081239.1:1123939-1208686 GCF_003009895.1 Hyaena hyaena | reverse complement strand
CTCAGCATAACACCCTCAAGGTCCATCCATGTTGCTACACATGGCCAGATTTCATTCTTTCTCATTGCCATGTAGTATTCCATCATATAAATAAACCACATCTTCTTGATCCATTAGTCCTTGATGGACACTTAGGGTCTTTCCATGTTTTGGCTATTGTTGAGAGTGCTGCTATGAACATTGGGGTACAAGTGTTCCTATGCATCAGCTTTCCTATATCTCTTGGGTAAATTCTTAGGAGTGCCATTGCTGGGTCCTAGGGGAGTTCCACTGTTAATTTTTTGAAGAACGTCCACACTGTTTTCCAGACGGGCTTTACTAGTTTACATTCCCACCAACAGTGTAGGAGGGTGCCTGTTTCTCCACATCCTTGCCAGCATCTAGAGTTCTCTGATTTGCTCATTTTAGCCACCCTGACTGACGTGAGGAAGTGTCTGTGCATATCTTCTGCCCATTAAAAGACAGCCTCTTTAACAGATGGTGCTGGGAGAACTCGACATCAACATGCGGAAGAATGAAACTAGATTATTTTCTCACACCATACACAAAAACAAACTCAAAATGAATAAAGGACCTGAATGTGAGACAAGAATGCATCAAAGCCTTAGAGTAAAATGCAGGAAACAACCTCCTTGACCTCAGCCACAGCAATTTCTTACTTGACACATCCCCAAAAGCAAGAGAATGAAGAGCAAAATTAAACTATTGGGACCTCATCAAGATTAAAACTTCTGCATGGCAAAGGAAACAATCCATAAAACTAATAGGCAACCGACGGAATGGGAAAGATAGTTGCAAATGACATATCGGATAAAGGGTTAGTATCCAAAATCTATAAGGAACTCCCCAAACTCCACACCCGAAAAATAAACAACCCAGTGAAGAAATGGGCAGAAGATATGAACAGACACTTCTCCAAAGAGGACATCCAGACGGCCAACAGACACATGAAATGATGCTCAGCATCCCTCCTCATCAGGGAAATATAAATCAAAACCACACTGAGATACCACCTCTTGCCGGTCAGAATGGCTAAAACGAGCAAATCAGAGGACTCTCGATGCTGGCAAGGATGTGGAGAAACGGGCACCCTCCTACACCTTTGGTGGGAATGTAAACTGGTGCAGCCTCTCTGGAAAACAGGGTGGAGTTTTCTCAGGAAATTAACATTAGAACTCCCCTATGACCCAGCAATAGCACTGCTAGGAATTTACCCAAGAAATACAGGAATGCTGGGGCGCCTGGGTGGCTTAGTCGGTTAAGCGTCCGACTTTCTCTTAGGTCATGATCTCGCGGTTCGTGGGTTCGAGCCCCGCGTCGGGCTCTGTGCTGACTGCCAGCTCAGAGCCTGGGGCTTGTTTCGGAGTCTGTGACTCCCTCTCTCCCTGACCCTCCCCTGCTCACGCTGTCTCTCTCTCTCCTAGAAATAAATAAAAATATTTAAAAAAAAATAGAAATACAGGAATGCTGACGCATAGGGGCACATGTACCCCAATGTTCATAGCAGCACTCTCTACAATAACCAAAACATGGAAAGACCCTAAGTGTCCATCAAGGACGAATGGATCAAGAAGATGTGGTTTATCTATATGATGGAATACTACATGGCAATGAGAAAGAATGAAATCTGGCCATGTGTAGCAACATGGATGGACCTTGAGGGTGTTATGCTGAGAGAAATAATTCAGTCAGAGAAGGACAGATACCATATGTTTGCACATGTAGGAGGATAGGTCGAACTTAACGGAGGACCGTAGGGGAGAAGAAGCGGGAAATAAAGGGGGAGAGGGAGGGAGACAAACCATGAGAGACTCTTGAATCCTGAGAACAAACTGAGGACTGATGGGTTTGGGGGGGAGGTGAAGGGTACGATGGCCATGGAGGAGGTCACTTGCGGGGATGAGCACTGGGTATTATATTGAAACCCACTTGACATAAACTATTTAAAAACAAAAAAGAATTGGATCCTTTACTAACTGAGCCATGCATGTGCCCTAAAATGGCAACAATTATTAACCACAATATGAAATTTCAGTAAGATGTCAGCTTATAAGTGAAGAACACAAAAAACTTTTTGTATGTACCAGTTAGTAATTAGTGACATAAAAAAAAGAAAATATGTAAGAATAAATTGTAAAACAAAATCAGATTGACTATATGAAGAAAGCAAAGAAATCACTAACTCGTATAATTAAAAGATGTATACTTAGAAAACATAATGGAAGAAATAAATTCTCATCAAACTTATCTATGAAAAAAACCTATAAATGTAACACTATTACTCTAGATCTATAACAGTAACTATAACGTAACTAACTGTATCTCTATTTCTCAATGTAAAATATTATAATACTACAAAATGACTGTAACATTAATATTAATCATAAAACTATAACTATATGTATGACTCCATAACTAGATGGACTCTAAATACATAGAACTAGTATATCATAACTAGACTTGTGATTCTATAACAATAAGCATAATTTAAACTAACAACCTTATATCTATAACTCTACATTTATAACTATGACATAATCACTATGACACTATAATTGTTGTGCTATATTATGTTATAATTATAAATATATCATTGGAATTATATCAATGATACTGTGTTACTATACTTATATCTATTATTATATCAATATAATATAAACTATAACATTAACACTATATCATCAACACTATAATACTAACCCTCTACAATTATAGCACTAGAGCACTATAGCTAACACTATGCTAGCAACGATAACACTATAACATTATAATTTCATCATTGTAAATATAGTACTATTACTATAATTATGATGAATGCCATATAATTATAACTCTAATTTCTAACACTTTAACGATAATTGAATAACTAAAATGTTACAACACTATATTTTAAACATGTAACTATAAAAGTATCTATAAATATTATTCTGTAACTGAAGTATAAAAAATAACACTTTCTAAACATAACACTATAACCATAGGTATAATAAAAACATAATATTAACAATATATTTATAGTGATAACTATAACTGCAATTATTACTGTAGCACTATAAATATAACTAAACTACTATAAATATACCTATTTCATTATAATCATAGTGCTACACTATAGCTATAGTGGTATAAGAATAAAATAACAATAGCTCTATAACTTGATATGAGTAAATATAAATCTATAGCAATAACTATAGTACTATAACTGGAACTATGACTTATAGCTGAAAGCATGACAGTGTAACTTTGGTTCTATAACTATTACTCTATAACTAAAGTCATAATCTATTGCTATGGCACAAAGACTAAAGTTATACCCTTATCTTTATCACTATTGCATAACACTCTCACTAAGATATTATTATCACTCTTGCAACATTTTTAACACCAAAACTATAATACTGTAACTATTATGCTTCTCATAATACTATATATATGACTATTGGTATAATGCCATAATTTAACTATAACACTAATCATTACTACATTAACACTATATGTCAATAGTATCATATCCATAATTATATCAGTATGACTATTATCTTACACATAACTATTTTTATAGAGCTATCACTGCTACTATAAAATATACCTATAACTATAATTCTATGAATATAATTATAACAATGACCAAAATATAACATTGTCAGTATGACACTATCATTTTTTCAATAATAATCTGTAATTTAATATTAGCACATACTTTTAGTGTTATAGAGTAATATTTATAGCTATATACTTATAATACTAAAGTTATATACTTATAATACTAAAGTTATATACTTATAATACTAAAGTTATATAATAGTGCTATACTTAAAGTTAACATTATCACTGTCACTATACACTATAACTGTACTGTCACTAAAACCACAGCATGATTATAACGATAGTTCTATAACTATAACACTAACAATTATACTTCCAGCACTGTAAAAATAATTACAGCTTTGTAATTATAATATCGCTGTAATAATAATTATAGCATTATCAAATTGGAGCATTATAAGTACAACAGTACCATATCTAAAACTATAGCATGTTAAATATATGACAGCACTATGGCTCTTATTTAGTACCATAATATAATTATAGTCTTATACCAGTAACTGTGTAATACTACAACCAAAATAATAATTTTATAATTATAACTACAATTTTATAGCACTCTTACTATTGTGCTATAATACTAAAACATAACGCTAATAGTTTAACTTTAATAATATAACTACAACCATAACATTATAACTATAACAGAACCACAATCACTAAAATATTAGTACTGAAATCATAACAGTATAACTATAAAATTATAATAGTACTTATATAATGATAACAGTATAACTATAGAATTATAATTATAATGATGCATCATTATAAATGAAAATTATAAATAAAAACATAAATCTATAATTAAACTTTATAATTAGTACACTATAACCATAGCCCCATAACTATAATACTAAATTATGTAACACTACCAATGACTGAAACAATATAACCATAACCATAACATGTAACTATGATGAATTCACTATCATTGGAACCATCAGACTATCAACAAAACAATAAAAGTATAATTATAACTACATCAGTACAACTATACCATTATAGTCATAAGTGTAACACTATCACTATAAGAATAACACTATAACTATAGCATAATATCTGTAACACTAGCACTACACTTAAAACTATAGAATAACTATGACTATAAACAACTCCCTAACATAACATTCTACCTTTGTAACAGTAACAACAAATCTTAAATTATTAATAACTATGTTATAAACTTAAACTCTAAATTTTTAATGCTTAATAATTTTTTTTTGAGAGAGAGACAGAGTGCAGTGGGGCAGGGGCAGTGAGAGAGGGAGGCACAGAATCTGAAACAGGCTCCAGGCTCTGAGTGGTCTGTCAGCACATAGCCCAATGCGGGGCTCGAACTCATCAACCATGAGATAATGACCTGAGATGAAGTCCATCGCTTAACCCACTAAGCCACCTAGGTGCCTCTAAAACTCTAAACTTTTAACAGTAACTATGATTATATAACTTTTACTATATAGGTGTAACTAACTTCTACAACTATATCACAGTGGTTATAACAATAACAATAAAACTATAACAATTTAATTCTGATCATGATACTGTAACTACAGCATTATAACATTACAATTATAACTGTAATACCTCAATATAAGAGGCCCACAATAATTATAAATCGAACACTATACAGTGCTAACACTATGTATATCATTGCCAACATACTATAATTATAACTCTATACCTATAACGCTATCACTTGTAACTATAAAAGTAATACTTTAACCATAGTTTTACCACTATAAATATAACCATAGCCCCATACTAGAATCATAGTGCTATAATAGTGCTATAACTTTATAACTATAAAACTAAAATTATTATTATTAATATAATTAAAAGGCTTTCATTACAAATTAATAATGGTAACTCAACTAACTATAACATTACAACTAAATTGGAATACACTAACTAAAATATAACACTAAAAGTATGTCAGTGTAACTATTATCCAACACTGTAACTGTAGTAGTATTACTATAGTACTCCAAATGTTTAACTATAATTCCAACTATATTTGTGACAATGTAATTCAATAACTATAACTATATAACTATAATAATAACAGTATAACTATAGCTCTATAATTATAACTTTATCTATAACTATTACTTTATTACCATTACACTATACATATACATATAATAGTCATAGTATACATGTAATATTCATATTATACACACACTCACAATAAATATCCCTGGCTCACAAATATTTATCTTTAAATACAATTTCCCACTAAAAGAAACAAGGACCAAGGATTCAGAAAAAGAACTATTCCAGTTTTAGAGCAAGTAATATTCAATGTAAGCCTGGAAGATCTCATACCAAATATCATGATAGCGAACACTATTTAAATATAATCAAGAACTAGCAGTTATATACAATTTATATAAAATAGAAGGGATAGAGACATAAGTTAAGCAACATGATAAAGAAGTAACCAAATTTATCCAGAATGTTGATTTATTCTACAGAACAAACTGCTCTTTCTTAACCTAGCCAATGTTATTAAGTGGAAGCTACTTTAGATTAAATAAGATACAAAAGACACCATTAAGTATATTTTATAAAGCTAATTGGAATCTCAGTTCAAACAAGTCAAATTTAAAAGTACAATTTTGAGAAAAATGTGTAAATTAGATTATGACCTGGGTGTTTATAGAAACAAAAAATAATGGTTAAATTGTTATGAAGGAAACAAGGACTATATAAATACAATTTTACATTTTTAGAGATGCTTGAAATATATAGGAATAAAATGATATCAGAATTTTTAATGAAATTCTTCATCAAGGAAAAGAAAGAAGAAAAGAAAGTAAGAGAAAAATAAGGTCACTGAGTTGGCAACATCTTGATAATCTTAGACTGTGGTTAGTGGCAGTATGGAGTTCATCACGTTGTTCTACATATTTGTATAGGTTTGAAATGCTTTGTAACTAATCTTTTGGAAAACATAATATGAAGGCATTAAAGCATTATAAGCAACTTCATGATAATATATTTGCAATGTTTATGGAAGAGTAATATCTAGAAAATAATCAAAACAGATTAATGAAGAAATATGAACTCTGAATAATCCAATAATCACTGAAGAATAGAGTAGTAGTCAAAACTTTAGACTGAATTGTCTTCACCAATGAGTTCTACCAAATATTTAGGAAACACATAATTACAGTCTTTTTTCTTTAAAACGCTTATTCATTTTTGAGAGACAGAGCAAAAGTGGGGGAAGGGCAGAGAGAGAAGGAGACAGAACCTGAAGCAGGCTCCAGGCTCTGAGCTGTCCTCACAGAGCTGGATGTGGAGCTCCAACCCACAAACCCTGAGATCACGACCTGAAACTGAAGATGGATGCTTAATTGACTGAGCTACCCCAGTGACTCAACACATAATTACAGTCTTAAAGAAACTTTCCTAGAGAATATAGATATAGTGACTAATTGTTAACTTATTTATACACTAATATAATATTAATACCAAAACTCATCAAAGATATTTATGATGGAAAATATTTCAGGCCAATCTCACATCATGACATATTAGTAGATAAACTATCCCAAGCCAAATTATAAACAAAATAAATTTAGCAATACACACAAGAAACCAAAGTTGGGTTTCCATCATAGAAGCAATTTTGGTTTAATATTAGAAAATCAATCCATATAATGGAGCGCCTGGGTGGCTCAATCAGTTGGTTGTCCGACTTCGGCTCAGGTCATGATCTCACGATTCATGGGTTCGAAACCCCCATCTGGCTCTGTGCTGACAGCTAGCTCAGAGCCTGGAGCATGCTTCGGATTCTGTGTCTCCCTCTCTCTCTGACCCTCCCCTGTTGATGCTGTCTCTCTCTCTCTCTCAGAAATAAATAAAAAACATTAAAAAATTAAAAAAAGAAAATCAATTCATATAAAATATTAGACTAATGAATAAGAATATATGATAGTTTTAAGTAATTTAAGATATGCGTTTGAGGGGCGCCTGGGTGGCTCAGTCGGTTAAGCATCCGACTTCGGCTCAGGTCATGATCTCACGGTTCATGGGTCCGAGCCCCTCATCAGGCACTGTGCTGACAGCCAGCTCAGAGCCTGGAGCCTGTTTCAGATTCTGTGTCTCCCTCTCTCTCTGACCCTCCCCTGCTCACAGTGTCTCTCTCTCTCTCCCTCAGAAACAAATAAAACATTAAAAAATTTTTTTTAAAGAAATGCATTTGATAAACCAGGAAGAGAAGGATTAACTAGATTAAGGATAGGTATGTTAGCAGAAATAACGTTTTTTCAACTAATGTCTATAATCAGTGTGGGGCTGAAAATCACAACTCCATCAAGTTGCATGCTGTACTGACTGAGACAGGCAGGTACTCCAGATAAAGGATAGGTATGTTAAATGTACAACAAGCACCATACTTAAAAATTTGTTATTGAAAATGTTGCTTAGAGCTGGGAATGAGTCAAGGATGTCTACTATGATCAACTGTATATGATATGCATGAGGTCCTAAACAGTGACAGTATTAAGGCAAAAAAGGAATAAAGATATAAATATTAGAAAAAAAGAAAGAAGTCTAACTTTAAAAGTAAATAAGTTTTTACAGGAGAATCCAAAATGATACACATAATATTCCTAGAAATAACATCAACATTGTGAAAATCTTCTGGAAATAAAATCAATATAAAAAGAAAATTCATATTATCATATAATCAATAAGCAGTTAAAACATTCTCCAATAATACAATTTTAATATCATAACATATCAATACTAATTTTAAAGTGATAATTACTCGTCCAATGAGATAATATAGTAGAAGCAACCAATATAATAAAAAACATCAGAATTGGGAATTCTCCCCCAACATATACACCCATTGGATAAATAGTAAATGTTACATTTTAGATCAAAGTTAAGAGGATGCATTTTTTAAAAACTTAAATCCAAGTTAGTTAACATATGGTGCAATAATGGTTTCAGGAATATAATTTAGTGAATCATCATTTATTTATAACATCCAGTGTTCATTCTCAGTGTCTTCCTTAATGCCCATCACCCATTAAGCTCATGTCCCCACCCAAGCCCTCCAGCAACCCTCAATTTGTTCTCTGGATTTAAGAGTCTCTTATGATTTTCCTCCTTTTCTGTTTTTATATTATTTTTGCTTCCCTTCCCTATGTTCATCTGTTTTGTATCTTAAATTCCACATATGAGTGAAATCATATGATATTTGTCTTTCTCTTACTGACTTATTTCACTTAGCATAATACCATTTAGTTCCATCCATGTTGCAAATGTCAAGTGTTCATTTTTTGGTCACCGAGTAACATTCCATTGTATATACATCTTCTTTATCCATTCATTTGTTGATGGATATTTGGGCTCTTTCCATACTTTGGCTCTTGTTGATAGTGCTGCTATAAACACTACGGAGCATGTGCCCCTTCAAAACGGCACTCCTGTATCCTTTGGATAAATACCTAGTTGTGAAATTACTGTGTCATAGGGTATTTGTATTTTTAATTTTTTGAGGAACCTACATACTGTCTTCCAGAGTGGCCACACCAGATTGCATTCCCACCAGCAGTGCAAAATAGTTCCTCTTTCTCCACATTCTCGCCAACATCTGTTGTTGCCTGAGTTGACCATTTTAGCCATTCTACTTGTGTGAGGCGGTCTCTCTTTGTGGGTTTGATTTGTATACCCCTGACGATGAGCAATGTTGAATTTTTTTTCTTATGCCCATTAGCCATCTAGATGTCTTCTTTAGAGAAGTGTCTATTCGTGTCTTTTGTCCATTCCTTCACTGGAATCTTTGGGCTTTTTGGGGAGGGGGTATTGAGTTTGATAAGTTCTTTATAAATTTTAAATATTAACCCATCATCTGATATGTCATTTGCAAATATCTTCACCTATTCCATCGGTTGCCTTTTAGTTTTGCTGATTGTTTCCTTCACTATGCAGAAGTTTTTTTTTTTATCTTGATGAGGTCCCAAAGTTCATTTTTGCTTTTTTACCCTTGCCTCCAGAGACATGTAGACTAAAGAGTTGCTGCAGGAGGTAAAAGAGCTCTTTGCCTGCTTTTCTTCTCTAGGATTCTGATGCTTTCTGTCTTACATCTAGGTCATTTATCCATTTTGAGTTTATTTTTGCGTATGGTGTAAGAAAGTGGTCCAAGTTCATTCTTCTGTATGTTGCTGTCCAGTTTTCCCAACACCATTTGCTGAAGAGACTGTATTTTCCCCATTAGATATTCACTCCTGCATTGACAAAGATTTTCTGGCCATATATTTGTGAGTCCATTTCTGGGTGTTCTATTCTGTTCCACTGATCTATGTGTTTGTTTTTGTGGCAGTACCCTACTTTCTTGATGGTTATAGCTATATAACATAACTTGAAGTCCATAATTTTGATGCCTCCAGCTTTAGATTTATTTTTCAGGATTGCTTTGGCTATTCGGAGTGTTTTCTAGATACATACAAATTTAGGATTTTTCTAGCTCTGTGAAGAAAGCTGGTATTATTTTGATAGGGATTACATTGAATATGTAGATTGCTTTGAGTAATATCGACATTTTCACAATATTTTTTCCTCCAATCCATGAGCATGGAATATTTTTTCTATTTTTAATGTCTTTTTCAATTTCTTTCATAAGCTTCCTATAGTTTTCACTGTATAGATTTTTTACCTTTAGTTAGATATATTCCTAGGTATTTTGTGGTTTTTGGTGCAATTATAAATGGGATTGATTCCTTGGTTTCTCTTTCTGCTGCTTCATTATTGGTGTATAGAAATGCAACCTATTTCTGTACACTGATTTTATATCCTTTAACTTTTCTGAATTCATGTATCAGTTCTAACAATTTGTTTGGCAGAGTCTTTTGTGTTTTCCACATAGAGTATCATGTCTTCTGCAAAGAATGAAAGTTTGACTTCCTCCTTGCCGATTTGGATGCCTTTTATTTCTTTGTGTTTTCTGATTGCTGAGGCTAGGACTTCCAATACTATGCTGAATAACTGGTGAGAGTGGACATCCTTATCGTGTTCCTGAGAGTTTTCCCCCATTGACAATGATATTAGCAGTGGGTCTTTCGTATTATGGCTTTTATAACCTTGAAGTATGATCCTTCTGTCCCTACTTTCTTGAGGGTTTTTATCAAGAAAGGATGCTGTATTTTGTCAAATGTTTTCTCTGCGTCTATTGAGAGGATCATGTAGTTCTTATGCTTTCTTTTATTAATGTGATGTATCACATTGATTCATTTGTGGATATTGAACCAGCCCTGCATCCCAGGAATGAATCCAACTTGATCCCTCTTGATCGTGGTGAATAATTCTTTTAATATATTTCTGGGTCCAGTTTGGCTAGTATCTTGAGGATTTTTGCATCCACGTGCATCAGGGAAATTTGTCTGTAGTTCCCCTTTTTTAATGGGGTCTTTGGTTTTGGAATCAAAGTAATCCTAGCTTCATAGAATGAGTTTGGCATTTTTCCCCTCCCATTTCTATTTTTTGGAACAGCTTCAAACGTATAGGTGTTAAGTCTTCTTTAAATATTTGGTAGAATTTCCCTGCAAAGTCATCTGTCCCTGGACTCTTGTTTGTTGGGAGATTTTTGATTACTGGTTCAATTTCTTTACTGGTGATGGGTCTGTTCAAATTTTCTATTTCTTCCTGTTTCAGTTTTGGTAGCTTATACGGTTCTAGGAATTTGTCCATTTTTTCCTGATTGTGCTATTTGTTGACAAATAATTGCTCATAATATTCTCTAATTGTTTGTTTCTGTGGTGTTATGTGGGATCTCTCTTATTCCATTTGTGATTTTATTTATTTGGATCCTTTCCTTTTTCTTTTTGATCAATCTGGCTAGGGGTTTATCAGTTTTGTTAATTCTTTCAAAGAACCAGCTCCTGGTTTCATTGATCTATTCTACTGTTGTTGTTGTCAGTTTTTTAAAATTTTGATATCATTGATTTTTACTCTGATCCTTATTATTTCCATTCTGCTGCTGCTTTGAGGCTTTATTTGATGTCCTTTTTCCAGCTCTCGTAGGTGTAAGGTTGGGTTGTGTATTTGAGACTTTTGTTTCTTCCTTGGGAATGCCTAGATTGCTACATACTTCCCTCTTATGACCGCCTTTGCTGCATCCCAGAGGTTTTCACTTTTATGTACTTTTTAATCTCCTCTTTAATTTCTTAGTTAATCCATTTATTCTCTGTAAGGTGTTATTTAATCTCCAAGTATTAATGGCCTTTCCACATTTTTTTCTTGTGGTTGATTTCAACTTTTATAGCATTGTGTTCTGAAAATATGCAAGATATGAACTCAATCTTTTTGTACTTATTGAGTGCTGATTTGTGTCCCAGTATGTAATATGTTCTGGAGAATGTCCATGTGCAATCAAGAAGAATGTATATTCTGATGCTTTAGGATGAAATGTTATGAATATATCTATTATGTGCATCTGGTCTACTGTGTCATCAAGGCCACTGTTTCCTTGTTGATTTTCTGCTTAGATGACCCGTCCATTGCTGTAAGTGGGGTTTTGAAAGTCCCCTACTATTTTGGTGTTATTATCAATAAATTTCTTCATGCTTGTGATAAATTGATTTATAAATTTGAGGTTTCAGTTTGGGGCCATATGTATTTACAATTGTTAAATCTTCTTGGTGGATAGACCTTTTAAATATGATATAATGCCTTTCTTCATCTCTTGTTACAGTCTTATTTTAAAATCTAGGTTGTCTGAAATAAGTATGGCTATTACAGATTTGTTTTGACAACAATTCACATTATAGTTCACTCTCCATCCCCATACTTTCAATCTGCAGGTGTCTGTAAGCAGCATATATCGGTCTTGTTTTCTTGTCCATTCTCATAACCTATGTCTTTTGATTGGAGCATTTTGTCCTTTGACATTTTGAGTGAGTATTGACAGATAAAAATTTAGTATCATTGTGTTGTACTGAAGAGTTAGTATTTTTCTCTGATGCTTTCTAGTCTTTGTTTTTATTGGTCTTTTTGTTTTGTTTCATCTTTTCTCCACTCAAAGAGTCCCCCGTAAAATTTCTTGTAGGCCTGGTTTAGTAGTCACAAATTCCTTTACTTTCTGTTTGTTTGGGAAACCCTTTATCTCTCTTATTTTTTGAAATTTTTAATGTTTATTTATTTTTGAGAGACAGAGTATGAGTGGGGGAGGGGCCGAGAGAAATGGAGACACAGAATCCAAAGCAGGCTCCAGGCTATGAGTAGTCAGCACAGAGCCCACAGTGAGGTCATGAGCTGAGCCAAAGCTGGACACTCAGCCAATTGAGCCACCCAGTCACCCCCTCTCCCTCTAGTTTGAATGACAGCCTTGCTAGATAAAGGATTCTTCCATGCATATTTTTCTGATTCAGCACCTTGAATATATCTTGTCATACTTTCTGGCGTGCCAAGTCTCTGTGGATAGGTCTGCTGTGAGCCTGATCTCTCTTCCTTGATATGTTACAGACATTTTTTCCCCTTGCAGCTTTCATAATTCTTTCCTTGTCTCTGTGTTTTCTGAATCTAACTATGATATGCCTTGGTGATGATCAGTTTTTATGGAATCTAATGGGAGTCTTCTGTGATTCTTGAATTTTGATGCCTGTGTCCTTCTCCAAATTCGGAGTTTTCCAATGAAACTTGCTCAAATAAAACTTCTGCCCTTTTTTTTTTTCTCTCTTCATCTCTGGGATTTCTATGATTCAGATGTTATTCCATTTTAATAAATTACTGAGTACTCTAAGTCTTGTATTGTGCTCTTTTGCCTTTGTTTCCCACTTTTTTTTCTGCTTCATTATTCTCCATAATTTTGTCTTCTACATTGCTAATTTGCTGCTGTGTTTTGTCTATATTTGCCATCATGGCATCCATTTGAGGTAGCATCTTGGTTATTACAATTTAATTTCATCCTGACTAGATTTTACTTATTTTATCTCTGCAGAAAGGGATTCTATGGTTTTTTGAACCCCAGATAGTATTCTTATTATCATCGTTCTGAATTTTAGTTCAGACATCTTGCTTATACCTGTGTTGATTAAGGCCCTGGATATCATTTATTCCTGTTCTTTCTTTTGGGATGAACAACTTCGTTTTGTAATTTTGGAGGAAGAAAAAAATTAATAAAATAACAAAAATTGAAAAATTAAAGACAAAACAAAAAATCAAATAAAGGAAGGAAGATTGTGGTGTGTTTTGGTCTGCTTGTTTAAAGAAATTTGAGGAGGGCAAGATGGCGGACAAGTAGGGAGCTTCGAACATCTCATTCGCCCCCATATCTCACAGGGAGAAGGCTTGAAGTCATAGGAACCCTTACAGAATCCAGGAGTTAGGGAGGAAAAGGAGACAGAGTCCACTGAGAAAACCTTATAGCGTGAGTGGGAACTGGGGAAGATAAAATGGGGCCAGGACCAGAGACACATAGGTGGGGGGGGATCCTCCTCTGCGGGGAGCCGCAGTGAGTCTAAGGGGGAGAAAGAGTGGCTGAAACTGCTCAAGACACTGTCCCTGTCGCTGGAAAAGAGAAAAACCTCCGCTCCAGACACAGAGGGACCAAGTTTCCTGCTCTCCAGCTGACCCTAGGCGGGACGTACTCATCCCAGGCGACCCCCAGGGAAACTGCTCCTCGTTCCCCAGCTCGACTAGGAGGGGACACAAAGCAGCCGCGCCTTTGTGCTTCTGGTTCGGCTGGATCCCTAGGAGTGAGGTGAGAGGCGTAAAACTTATGAGAGATTTGCCCGCGAGTTTATGTTTCTGGCGACGGGACACAGAGGGATCTGGTTTCCTGCTGTCCAGCTGACTTTAGGCGGGACACATTGGTCCCAGGCGACACCAGGTGAAACTGCTCTTTGCTTGCCAGCCCAACCTGGAGGAGACTGGAGCAGCGGCTTCTGTTTTGATCCCCAGGGGAAAGACGAGAGGCTTGAAACCGCTCTGAGGGGCGTCCCTGCGAGTTTATATTTCAGGCAATTTCAACAGGGCATGCGAACTGAGATTTGGAAAGGAGGACTGGTCTAGGATATACAGCACAGCCCACCTTGGCTATGCCCCCTGCACAGGGAGTTTACACACCCAAAAAAGTGAGTTGCAAAGCTTGGTTAAGAAGGGACTGGGGGGGGACGCCTGGGTGGCTTAGTCGGTTAAGCGTCCGACTTTCGCTTAGGTCATGATCTCGCGGTTCCTGGGTTCGAGCCCCGCATCGGTCTCTGTGCTGACTGCCAGCTCAGAGCCTGGAGCTTGTTTCAGTCTGTGACTCCGTCTCTCTTTGATTCTCCCCTGCTCACGCTGTCTCTCTCTCTCTCCTAGAAATAAATAAAACATTTAAAAAAATTTAAAAAAAAAGAAGGGACTGGGGTGCCGCCACTCTTCTCCACATAAGTACCAAGGCAGGACTCCCACTGGACGCACTAGCTCAAACCACGCCCATCCCTGCTAGTGAGCCTTCGCCGTCTTCTTCTTCTTCTTCTTCTTCTTCTTCTTCTTCTTCTTCTTCTTCTTCTTCTTCTTCTTCTATCAGAGCCAGGGAAAGACCAACATGGATGCAGTGCCCTGATTAACTCTGGTCACTGTCTTGCTTAAACAGTCACATTAAATCCATTCTCTAGATGTAAGTTCTACACCTACCTATCTTTTCATCTCTATTTCTCTGGAGTAATCATACCATATACTTGGAAATCGAATCCAACAGCACATAAAAAGAATCATCCACCAAGATCAAGTGGGATTCATTCCTGGGTTACAGGGCTGGTTCGACATTTGCAAATCAATCAATGTGATACATCACATCAACAAAAGAAAAGATAAAAATCATATAATCCGGTCAATAGATGCAGAAAATGCATTTGAAAAAATACAGCATCTCTTCTTAATAAAGACCCTCGAGAAAGTTCGAATAGAAGGAACCTACATAAACATTGAAAAAGCCATCTATGAGAAGCCCTCAGCTAACATCATCCTCAATGGAGAAAAACTGAGAGCTTTCCCCCTGAGATCAGGAACACGACAGGGATGTTCACTCTAATCACTGTTGTTTCACATAGTGCTGGAAGTCCTAGTATCAGACATCAGACAACAAAAGGCAATTAAAGGCATCAGAATTGGCAAAGAGGAAGTCAAACTTTCCCTCTTCGCAGATGACATGATACTCTACATAGAAAACCTGACAGACTCCACCAGAAGCCTACTGGAACTGATCCAAGAATTCAGCACAGTTGCAGGGTACAGAAATCGGTTGCAATTTTATACACCAATGATGAAGCAACAGAAAGAGAAATCAAGAAACTGATCCCATTCACAATTGCACAAAATCATAAAATATCTATGAATAAACCTAACTAAGGATATAAGAGATCTGTATGATGAAAACTATAGAAAAATTATGAAGGAAATTGAAGACGACACAAAGAAATGGAAAAACATTCCATGCTCATAGATAGGAAGAATAAATATAGTTAAAATGTCATTACTACCCAAAGCAATCTACACATTCAAAGCATTCCCAATCAAAATTGCACCAGCATACTTCTCCCAACTAGAACAAAATTTGTATGGAACCACAAAAGACCCCGTATAGCCAAATATTGAAGAAGAAAACCAAACCGGGAGGCATCACCATCCCAGATTTTAGCCTCGACTACAAAGCTGTCATCATCAAGACAGTATGGTATTGGCACAAAAACAGACACATAGACTAATGGAATAGAATTGAAAACTCAGAATTGGACCCACAAATGTATAGCTAACTAATCTTTGACAAAGCAGGAAAACGTATCCAATGGAAAAAAGACAGTCTCTTCAACAGATGGTGCTGGGAGAACAGGACAGCAACATGCAGAAGAGTGAAGCTAGGTCATTTTGTCACAACATACACAAAAATAAAATCAAAATGGATAAAGGACCTGAACATGAGAGAGGAAGCCATCAAAACCTTAGAGGAGAAAGCAGGAAACAACCTCCTTGACCTCCACCGCAGCAATTTCTTATTTGACACATACCCAAAGGCAAAAGAATCAAGAGCAAAAATGAACTATTGGGACCTCATCTAGATTAAAAGTTTCTGCATGACAAAGGAAACAATCCATAAAACTAATAGACAACCGACGGAATGGGAAAAGATAGATGCAAATGACATATAAGATAAAGGGTTAATATCCAAAATCTATAAGGAACTCACCAAACTCCACACCTGAAAAACAAACAACCCAGTGAAGAAATGGGCAGAAGACATGAACAGACACTTCTCCAAAGACGACATCCTGATAGCCAACAGACACATGAAACGATGCTCAGCATCCCTCCTCATCATGGAAATACAAATCAAAACCACACTGAGATACCACCTCACGCCAGTCAGAGTGGCTAAAATGAGCAAATCAGAGAACTCTAGATGCTGGCGAGGATGTGGAGAAACGGGCACCCTCCTACCCTGTTGGTGGGAATGGAAACTGGTGCAGCCCCTCTGGAAAACAGTGTGAAGGTTCCTCAGAAAATTAACAGTAGAACTCCCCTATGACCCAGCAATAGCACTGCTAGGAATTTACCCAAGGGATACAGGTGTTCTGATGCATAGGGGCACATGTACCCCGATATTCATGGCAGCACTCTCAACAATAGCCAATACATGGAAAAAGATTAAGTGTCCATCAACAGACGAATGGATCAAGAAGATGTGGTTCATCTATACAATGGAATACTACATGGCAATGAGAAAGATTGAAATCTGGCCATGTGTAGCAACATGGATGGTCCTTGAGGGTGTTATGCTGAGCAAAATAAGTCAAGCAGAGAAGGACAGCTACCATATGTTTGCGCATATAGGATGATTAGGAGGAACTTAATGGAGGACCGTGAGGGAGAAGAAATGGGGAAATGGGGGGAAGAGGGAGGGCGGCTAACCATGAGAGACTCTTGAATGTTGAGAACAAACTGAGGACTGATGGGTATGGGGGGGGGAGGAAGGGGGGTACTGGGCATGGAGAAGGGCACTTGTGGGGATGAGCACTGGGTGTTATATTGAAACCAACTTGAAAATAAACTATTAAAAAAAAAAAGAAAGAAAACATCCAGGTGGTCAACAGATACATGAAAGGATGCTCAAAATCACTCGTCATCAGGGAAATACAAATGAAATCACACTGAGATACCACTTCAGTCAGAGTGGCTAAAATAATCAACTCAGGAAATTACAGATGCCTGGTGAGGATGTGGAAACCCTCTTGCACTGTTGTTTGGGAATGCAAACTGGTGCGGTCGCTCTGGAAAACAGTGTGGACGTTCTTCAAAAAATAAAAAATACAACTACCCTACGACCTGGCAATAGCACTGCTAGGAATTTATCCAAAGGACACAGGAGTGATGATTCATAGGGACACATGTACTCCAATATTTATAACATCACTTTGAACAATAGCCAAATTATGGAAAGAGCCTAAATGTCCATCAACTAATGAATAGACAAATAAGATATGGTTTATATATACAATGGAATACTACTTGGCAATAAGAAAGAATGAGACCTGGCCATTTGAAGCAACGTGGATGGAACTAGAAGGTATTAAAGTGAAATAAGACAGTCAGAGGAAGACACACATCTTATGTTTTCACTCATATATGGATCTTAAGAAACTTAACAGAAGACCATGGGGGAAGGGAAGGGAAAAAAACAGTTACAAACAGAAAGGGAGGGAGGTAAACCATAAGAGGCTCTTAAATACAGAGAAGAAACTGAAGGTTGATGAAGAGGTGGGGGAGAGGGGAAAGGGGGTGATGGGCATTGAGGAAGGCACTTGTTAAGATAAGCACTGGATGTTGTATGAAAGTGATGAACCATTGGAATCTACCCCCAAAACCAAGAACACACTTTACACATTGTTTGTTAGCCCATTTGACAATAAATTATATGTTTAAAAAATAAAATAAAGAAGTTTGATAATTTCCTATCTCACATTCAGGTCCTTTATCCATTTTGAGTTTATTTTTGTGTATGGTGTAAGAAAGTGATCTAGCTTTATTCTTTTGCACGTTGCTGTCCAGTTCTCCCAGCAATATCTGTAAAAGAGGTATTTTTTTTTTCCATTGGATATTCTTTCCTGCTTTGTCAAAGATTAGTTGGCCATATATTTCTGGGTGCAATTCTGAGTTCTCTATTCTATTCCATTAGTCTATGTGTCTGTTTTTGTGCCAATATCATACTGTCATGATGATGACAGCTTTGTAGTAGAGGCTAAAGTCTGGGATTGTGATGCTTCCTCAATATTTGGTTTTCTTCCTCAATATTACTTTGGCTATTCAGGGTCTTTTGCGGTTCCATACACATTTTAGGATAGTTTGTTCTAGCTTTGAGAAGAATGGTGGTGCAATTGTGATAGGGATTGCATTGAATGTGTAGATTGTTTTGGGTAGTAATGACATTTTAACTATATTTATTCTTCCAATCTATGAGCATGGAATATTTTTCCATTTCTTTGTGTCTTCAATTTCCTTCATAAGTTTTCTATAGTTTTCATCACACAGATCTTTTATATCTTTGGTTAGGTTAATTCCTGAGTATTTTATGGTTTTTTGTGCAATTGTGAATGGGATCCGTTTCTTGATTCCGCTCTCTGTTGCTTCATTATTGGTGTAGAAAAATGCAACCGATAAAGAACACCCTTCTAAAGAATGAATGGGCCAATCAGGCAATTAGAGATGAAATTAAAAAATATATGGAAACAAATGAAAATGAAAATACAACAATTCAAAATCTATGGGATGCTGCTAAGGCAGTCCTAAGAGGAAAGTACATTGCTCTCCAGGCCTATTTCAAGAGATTAGAAAAAGCTCAAGTCCAAAATCTAACAGCTCACCTAAAGGATCTAGAGGCAGAGCAACAAGAACGCCCTAAACCCAGAAGAAGAAAAGAAATAGTAAAAATTAGAGCAGAAATAAACAACATAGAGACCAAAGAAACAATTGAACAGATCAATGAAACCTAGAGTTGGTTTTTTGAAAAAGTAAACAAAATTGACAAACCTCTAGCCAGGCTTATCAAAAAGAAAAGAGAGAGCACCCAAATAGTCAAAATTATGAATGAAAATGGACTTATTACAACCAACCCCTCAGAAATACAAGCAATTATCAAGAAATACTATGAAAAATTATATGCCAACAAAATGGACAACTTAGAAGAAATGGACAAATTCCTAAACACACACTCACTACCAAAATTCACACGGGAAGAAATAGAAAACCTGAACAGACCCATAACGAGTGAAGAAATCGAATCAGTGATCAAAAATCTCCCAACAAATAAGAGCCCTGGACCTGATGGCTTCCCTGGGGAATTCTACCAGACATTTAAAACAGAATTAATCCCAATTCTTCTCAAGCTATTCCAAAAAAATAGAAGTCGAAGGAAAACTCCCGGACTCATTTTATGAAGCCAGCATCACTCTGATTCCCAAGCCAGACAGAGATCCAGCAAAAAAAGAGAACTACAGGCCAATATCCTTGATGAATACGGATGCAAAACTCCTCAACAAGATACTTGCAAATCGAATCCAACAGCCCATAAAAAGAATTATCCACCAAGATCAAGTGGGATTCATTCCTGGGTTACAGGGCTGGTTCAATATTCGCAAATCAATCAATGTGATACATCATATCAATAAAAGAAAAGATAAAAACCATATGATCCTGTCAATAGATGCAGAAAAAGCATTTGACAAAATACAGCATCCCTTCTTAATAAAGACCCTAGAGAAAGTCTTTTCTTGTGGCAATGAGAATGAAATCTGACCATGTGTAGCAACATGGACGGAACTTGAGGGTGTTATGCTGAGTGAAATAAGTCAGGCAGAGAAGGACAGATACCATATGTTTTCACTTCTAAGTGGATCAGGAGAAACTTAACAGAAGACCATGGGAGAGGACAAGGGAAGAAAATAGTTGGGGAGAGGGAGAGAAGCAATCCATGAGACTCCTGAATACTGAGAACAAACTGAGGGCTGGTGGGGGTACAGGAGAGTGGAAGGGGGGTGACGGGAATGGAGGAGGGCACTCATTGGGATGAGCACTGGGTGTTATATGGAAACTAACTTGACAACAAACTATGAAAGAAAAAAAATTAAAAAATAAAAAATGTTTGATGGAACAGAAAAATAGGGAAAGATAAGGGAAAAAAGGTAAGAAAAATTTTCTAAAAATTAAAAATATATATAATAAAATGGAATAAAATTAAATAATGGAAAAGGAATATAGTAAACATTTTTAAAAATAAAAAATAAACAAAATATTACAAAATTAAAAATTATAAAAAAGAATATTAAAATATAATTTTCTATCTCTGTATCTAAGAAAAATAAATGGGAAAAATATTTAAACAAAAACAGAAGCAAAAAAAATCCCAAATTAATAAATGTACCAGCAAACAGAATGAAATCTGAATGAAGTTGCATCCAGTTTCCTCTAGAACTAAAATTATGATGTACTCTATGGTCCCTACACTAAGCAGGTGGTGGGACTTGTGCTTATCCTCTAGGGGATGTGCTTGGAGGGTTCTGTTGGGTGGGGCTTTGTGAATAGCTCTGTTCTCCACTAGGTGGTGCTTCTTAGTTTCTGGGGTGGTTCAGGTGGGTTTCTGGGGTGGTGCCTGGCAGAGGGGGAAATGTCTTTACCTAGCTCCTTAGTATCTGGAACCGAAATTTCATGCTCTCACTGACCTGCAATCAAACGCTCCTCCTTTGTCACAGGCCTCCGTCCACTCCCCACCTCCACCTGTCCGTGTCCAAGGCATCCGCTTGCCAGATGGCACCTCTTTCTAGAGTTTTATCTCAGATGGGGTTGTGTTTCAAATCCCCAAACTTCAGAGACCCCCTATGGCTAGAACCCATGCTTAGTCCCTAGGGCAAGTCTCGCTGAACAATTGCCAGGTACCAGCTTGCCAGGTGCCAGAAAATGTTTGTGTGATCACGCAGCAGCAGAGGTTCAGAGATTATCACAAACTACAACATACATCCAGCACTAGGTTTCACCACACTCTGGCATCTCTGTTGCAGTACCAGCAAACATGCCTGCTCTTCTGGGTCTCCATAGGGAAACTTTGCCTGTGGGGAGGCTGTATGGCCTCTACCAAATGCTCTCCAATCAGGGGAAGCACTTCTCCCTGTGCAGCACACAGGTCCCTCAGATCAGAACCCTCTGCCTGCTCCTGCGGATTCACCCTATTTTCTCACCAGAGCACCACCAGGTACTGAGTTCTAGAATTTCCAACTCTAAACTCCACTGTTTATAGAATCCTAACAGTATTGAAACCCTCTCCTTTCTCCCCATCCGTGTCTTTGTGGAACAGATTTCTTGTTTGGTCCCTTGTGAGTGTTTTCACTCTTTCTTTCTCTTTTTCTCCAGCTACTTTCAGGGGAATGTTTTTCCTGCGCTCCCTCAATACACCACATTCTCCCATTTTCTCTGTCCTTTCTCTGCAAAAACAGCTCCCACCTTCCATGGGTTTTCTCTTCCCCAGTTCACCTCTCTGCACCATGTACCTGCAGAGTTCTGTGGCTCAAATTATGCAGACTGTTGTATTAATCCTCAGATCAATTTCCTAGGTCTGCAAAATGATTTAGTGCTGATCTAGCTGCATTTCAGGGATGAGACAAGCTAAGGGTTCCCATATTGCTCTGCCATCCAGATCAAAAAGATGCACTTTTCAGTAAATGGTACATGGATATTTAGATATCCATATGCAAGATAAAAGTGAAATAGAATAGATTTAATAATATGTATAATATTATATATATATATACACACACACACAATGGAATATTATTCAGCCATAGAAATGAATGAAATCTTGCTTTTTGCGATGACATGGATGGATCTAGAGAGTATTATGCTAAGCAAAATCATTTAGTCAGAGCAAAACAAGTACCATATGATTTTACTCATATGTGGAATTTAAGAAAAAAAATAAAACAAATGATCATGGGGTGAAAATGATAGGGGCAAACCAAGAAACAGACCCCAACATAGAGAAGAATGTGATGGCTACCAGAGGACTGGTGGGTTGCAGATGGGTTAAATAGGTGATGGGATTAAAGAGTGCACTTGTGATGAGCACTGGGTGCTGTATGTAATTTTGAATCACTAAATTGTACACTTGAAACTAATATGACATTGTGTGTTAACTGGAATTTTTAAAAAAGTTAAAAAAGAGATATAAACACGAAACACTAATTATAACTAAACTTAAATGACTGATAAGAGTTGATAAAAATGTGGAGCAATGAAAAATGCCATGTATTGTCATGCAAATGTAAATTGCTATAATCATTGAGAAAGCGATTTTGCATTGTCTGCTAAAGTTCAAGAAGCTCATATACTTCTGTAGAGTTATCAAAATTCTAGTTATTAAGCGTGGAGGGGTTATATGCATGTATTTTTATAATTCTTCTTAAAATATACATATATATTTTGTGTAATCTATTTCATGTAAACTATATCTCATAATTTAAAAACTTTTAAAATCCTCTGAATTACTAGTTTAAAATCTTTCAATAAAGTAGGGACCACTTACAGAAAAAATTAGCTATCAACCTAGTAAACACTTAAGGAACAATTCATTATGTAATCCTTTAAGGAATAATTCTGATCCTACACAAAGTAACCTCATGTATAAAACAAAACAAAAAAATATTCCCAAATAATTTAAAGGAAAACTAACAAAAGACTTTCTTTAAAATGGACAAATTCCTAAACACACACTCACTACCAAAATTCACACGGGAAGAAATAGAAAACCTTAACAGACCCATAACGAGTGAAGAAATCGAATCAGTGATCAAAAATCTCCCAACAAATAATAGCCCTGGACCTGATGGTTTACCTGGGGAATTCTACCAGACATTTAAAACAGAATTAATCCCAATTCTTCTCAAGCTATTCCAAAAAATAGAAGTCGAAGGAAAACTCCCGGACTCATTTTATGAAGCCAGCATCACTCTGATTCCCAAGCCAGACAGAGATCCAACAAAAAAAGAGAACTATAGGCCAATATCCTTGATGAATACGGATGCAAAAATTCTCAACAAGATCCTTGCAAATCGAATCCAGCAGCATATCAAAAGAATCATCCACCAAGATCAAGTGGGATTCATTCCTGGGTTACAGGGCTGGTTCAACATTCGCAAATCAATCAATGTGATCCATCATATCAATAAAAGAAAAGATAAAAACCATATGATCCTGTCAATAGATGCAGAAAAAGCATTTGACAAAATACAGCATCCCTTCTTAATAAAGACTCTCGAGAAAGTTGGGATAGAAGGAACCTACTTAAACATCATCAAAGCCATCTATGAGAAGCCTTCAGCTAACATCATCCTCAACGGGGAAAAACTGAGAGCTTTCCCCCTGAGATCAGGAACACGACAGGGATGTCCACTCTCACCACTGTTGTTTAACATAGTGCTGGAAGTCCTAGCATCAGCCATCAGACAACAAAAGGAAATCAAAGGCATCAGAATTGGCAAAGAGGAAGTCAAACTTTCACTCTTCGCAGATGACATGATACTCTACATAGAAAACCCGACAGACTCCACCAGAAGCCTACTAGAACTGATCCAAGAATTCAGCCAAGTTGCAGGGTACAAAATCAACGTACAGAAATCGGTTGCATTTTTATACACCAATAATGAAGCAACAGAAAGAGAAATCAAGAAACTGATCCCATTCACAATTGCACAAAAAACCATAAAATACCTCGGAATAAACCTAACCAAGGATACAAGAGATCTGTATGATGAAAACTATAGAAAACTTATGAAGGAAATTGAAGAAGACACAAAGAAATGGAAAAACATTCCATGCTCATGGATAGGAAGAATAAATATAGTTAAGATGTCATTACTACCTAAAGCACTCTACACATTCAATGCAATTCCAATCAAAATTGCACCAGCATACTTCTCAAAACTAGAACAAACTATCCAAAAATTTGTATGGAACCACAAAAGACCCCGAATAGCCAAAGTAATACTGAAAAATAAAACCAAAACGGGAGGTATCACCATCCCAGACTTCAGCCTCTACTACAAAGCTGTCATCCTCAAGACAGTATGGTATTGGCACAAAAACAGACACATAGACCAATGGAACAGAATTGAGAACTCAGAAGTGGACCCAAAAGTATACAGCCAACTGATCTTTGACAAAGCAGGAAAGAATATCCAATGGAAAAAAGACAGCCTTTTTAACAGATGGTGTTGGGAGAACTGGACAGCAACATGCAGAAGAATGAAACTAGATCATTTTCTCACACCATGCACAAAAATCAACTCAAAATGGATAAAGGACCTGAACGTGAGACAGGAAACTATCAACACCCTAGAGGAGAAAGCAGGAAACAACCTCCTTGACCTCCACCGCAGCAACTTCTTACTTGACACATCCCCAAAAGCAAGGGAATCGAGAGCAAAAATAAACTGTTGGGACCTCATCAAGATTAAAAGCTTCTGCACAGCCAAGGAAACAACCCAGAAAATTAATAGGCAACCAACGGAATGGGAAAAGATAGTTGCAAATGACATATCAGATAAAGGGTTAATATCCAGAATCTATAAGGAACTCACCAAACTCCACGCCCGAAAAACAAACAACCCAGTGAAGAAATGGGCAGAAGACATGAACAGACACTTCTCCAAAGAGGACATCCAGATGGCCAACAGACACATGAAACGATGCTCAGCATCCCTCCTCATCAGGGAAATACAAATCAAAACCACACTGAGATACCACCTCACGCCAGTCAGAGTGGCTAAAATGAGCAAATCAGAGAACTCTAGATGCTGGCGAGGATGTGGAGAAACGGGCACCCTCCTGCACTGTTGGTGGGAATGTAAACTGGTACAGCCCCTCTGGAAAACAGTGTGGAGGTTCCTCAGGAAACTAACAATAGAACTCCCTTATGACCCAGCAATAGCACTGCTAGGAATTTACCCAAGGGATACAGAAATGCTGAGGCATAGGAGCACATGTACCCCAATGTTCATAGCAGCACTCTCCACAATAGCTAAAACATGGAAAGAGCCTAAGTGTCCATCAACAGACGAATGGATCAAGAAGATGTGGTTTATCTATACCATGGAATACTACATGGCAATGAGAAACAATGAAATCTGGCCATGTGTAGCAACATGGATGGACCTTGAGGGTGTTATGCTGAGCGAAATAAGTCAGGCAGAGAAGGACAAATACCATATGTTTGCACGTATAGGAGGATTAGGAGGAACTTGACGGAGGACCAAGGGGGAGAAGAAGGGCGGAAATGGTGGGGGAAAGGGAGAGAGGCAAACCATGAGAGACTCTTGAATGCTGACAAAAACTGAGGACTGATGGATGTGGGGGGGAGGGGGGGATGGGCATGAAGGAGGGCACTTTGGGGATGAGCACTGAGTGTTATGTAGAAACTAATTTGACAATAAACTATTTGTAAAAAAAAAAAAAAATAAGAAGAATCATAAAAAAAAAAAAAGACTTTCTTTAAACTGATAATTAATATGTTCAAAAGAACTTCCAAAAACATCTACTTATTGTATAGGATTTCAAAATTTTTATCTTGCTCAAAAAAAATTAAATGTCTCCAGTTATTATAATTTATCTTCAACATTGCACCAGAAAGCATAGGCAATAGAAAAAATATAGAAAAATTAAAAAAGCAAGAGTTGGAAAAAAGCAAAGTTGATAATATTTGGCAGATAACAACATAAAACATAAAAAAAGTATTTAGTAAAATTCTTCAGATTTGAATATTGTTTAGGAAGACTTCTAGATAAAAGTCAAAATAAATAATACTTCTATATCAACAAATAATTACACATGCAATTTTACACAGGCATGTTATAATAGCGTAAAAGTATTAAATACTATTATGGACTAAATGTAGCCCCACAAATTCATCAGTTGATGTCCTAGCCCCTAATATAATTTTATTCTGGAAATAATACCTTTAGAAAGTAATTAGAATTAAATTAGGTAATGAGGATGTGGCCCTCATCATGGGTGTTAATGGCCTTATAAGATCTCTGTCTCTGTCTGTTTTATAAGAACACAAGAAGGCAGCCATATACAAGTCAAAAAGAAATTTCTCACCAGAGCCTGATCATGTTGGCATCGTGATCACAGACTTCCAGCCTCCAGGACTGTGAGAGAATAAATTTCTGTTTAAGCTACCCAGTATATGGTATATTACTATAGTAGCCCAAGCATACCAATACAAAAAGCTAGACTAAAATTATAAATTTTTTAAAGACACTATAGATAATCTAAGTAGAGAAATGTACTATGTTCATGAAAGATTATGTATCATAAAGAAATTGATTTTCCAAAAATTGATATGCAGACACAATGCATTTCTAACTAATCTCCCAGCATGAGTTCCCAATTTGTAATAGAAAATTTAAAGAGTCAATTCTCATACCCATGTTGAAGAGTAAGAGTCCAGTAACAGTCAAAAGGCACAAAAAAAAAAACCCAAAAATAGAATTACTTTCAATACTTTTTGTAACAGTATAACGTTTGAGACAGTGTGATATTATTTAAGAAATAGATTAATTCACTATTAAAACATAATGGAGAGCCAATAGTAGACCTACACATACATAGAAAATTAATGTGTGACAATGCCAACATTGCAGATGATTTGTTTCAAAACTGACTATATCATGGCAGACACAGTTAGCTTATCAAGAAAGTGATTTAACATTTTCAATTGGCAAACAGTAGACTACATTTCTGAGAATAACCTGAAATTATAGATAGTGATGTGATTGAGTTGTAGCCAGTAAAATTCCAGATGGACTAAAGAAATAAAAGCAAATAGTAAATATATAAAACGTTTAGAAATAATATAAGAAAATAACCCTATGGGAGAAAGAAAATATTTTTTTCAAGAAGACAAAGCACAGATTGTAAAGGAAAATAATATATAAAACTTCAAAATTTCTGTATATCAAAAAAATACCATAGTACTTCCATTTTGCACAAGATGGTCATAGACACACTTTTACCTGTTGCCCTTGGAGAACAACTATACCCCTGGAAATGGTGCAAGAGACAAACAAAACTCTGAAAACCCTGAAAAATACTAATTAAAATACTAATAAAAGGGTTTAGAATGTCATGACTAGAGAGAAAGAACAGCAGCAGAGTGTATTGCATCTACTCACTCAACAGAGAAAGGGAAGTTATATATAGTGTTTCTCTTCCCATGACCTAGCAACAGAAAGCAGCAGCTGAGGTAAATTCACTTTCCCACGTCTATCTAATGGGAGTGCCTCTGACAGCATCAGGTACCACACACCACCAGCAAGTGTTTTCAATTGGCAGGTCTAATTGAGACAAGAGACACACTTTTTTCCATTGGGCCTGAGACTTTGCTTTTCTACCCCCAAAGAATCTGAGGCAGGTGGAGCCAGCAGGGGAGACTGAGCTACAGAAGGTAGCCAAGTCTGGGAGATCTCTTTGTCCTGATGATGTGAAACTCTCTTCTTCCTGCAGAAACATTGTCACTAATAGGCACAATCCGAAAAAGGGACCCCATCATAGCAATTTTCCAAGTCTGAGAAGCTCTTTTTTTGAAGAAGATCAAGACTCTTCTCCCAAACCATGCAAACCACAGTAGTGGGTAAAACTGAAAAACTGATGCAGTCACAGAAATGTACCTGATTCTGTAACCCTCTTTGTCTCCACAGGCATGAGACTCTCCGCTTCCTCCCAGATATATCTGGGTGGCAGTCGAAACATAAAAATTACACCTAGCCACAGCAAGCAAGCAGCCCAGTCTAGGAAGCCTGCTTATCACAAAGATGCCCAAGACTCTCTTCTCCTGCCCAGAGGAACCAGGGCAACAGGAGGGCACTGGTAGGGGTATCTCACCACATCGCATCCCCAATTAGAGACACCAAACAACATAGTCTAAGGGAAGCTCCTCCACCCCATTTAGGTACACCAGCAGGGACCAGTAAGAGGCCTGGAAAAAACAGATAAACCAAGCAGGCCAAAATAACACCACAAAGGCTCTAAAAATTGAACTCTGTTGGAGCCCATAAAGGTAGAATAAAACCTACATGCTGAACCCAAACAGGATGACTATCTGCTGATAAAAAAGATTTAAATAGGTACTAGAGTCTCCAAATATGATAGGCATAAATCTATGATATAACTGAAAATCATTCAGCATACTAAGAACCAAGAAAATCACAACTTTAATGAAAAAGAACAATCAACTGATACTCATACCAAGAGGAAAGAGATGTTACAATTTTCCGACAGGAGTTACAAAGGCCATCATAAAGTTCTACAACAATTTTAAATTCTCTTGCAACAAATGAAAAAGTAGAAAATGTAAGCAAATAAAAGTTATAATGAGATATGAAAGGAAATTATGGAATTGAAAAATGCAATAACTGATATTTAAAATATGTTGTAGATGGGGTCAATAATAGAGCAGAGATAAAATAAGATAGAATCATTGAATTTGAAGACAGAAAACAAAATTAACCCTTTTTGAAAAACAGCACATGGACTGGAAAAAAAACAAACAAAGCCTTAGACTTGTGGGACAATTACAATAGATTAAGTATTCATACCATCAATCAGAGTCCCAGATGAAAAGGAAAGAGAATGAAAATTAAATACTATTTGAGGAAATAATAAATGAAAATTTTTCAAACATGAAAAATCATATTTTTATATTCATATTTTAAATTCATAATTCATATTCTTATGGAATCCAAAAGAATAGCAAATCCCACACAGGATAAGCCCAAACAAGTTTTCACCAGAAAAACAAAAACAAAAACAACCCATCATAATTAAACTCTTGAAAAGTAAAGACAATTCTGGATATTAACCCTTTATCTGATATGTCATTTGCAACTATCTTTTCCCATTCCGTTGGTTGCCTATTAATTTTCTGGGTTGTTTCCTTTGCTGTGCAGAAGCTTTTAATCTTGATGAGGTCCCAACAGTTTATTTTTGCTCTCGATTCCCTTGCTTTTGGGGATGTGTCAAGTAAGAAGTTGCTGCGGTGGAGGTCAAGGAGGTTGTTTCCTGCTTTCTCCTCTAGGGTGTTGATAGTTTCCTGTCTCACGTTCAGGTCCTTTATCCATTTTGAGTTGATTTTTGTGCATGGTGTGAGAAAATGATCTAGTGCACTGTTGGTGGGAATGTAAACTGGTACAGCCCCTCTGGAAAACAGTGTGGAGGTTCCTCAGGAAACTAACAATAGAACTCCCTTATGACCCAGCAATAGCACTGCTAGGAATTTACCCAAGGGATACAGAAATGCTGAGGCATAGGAGCACATGTACCCCAATGTTCATAGCAGCACTCTCCACAATAGCTAAAACATGGAAAGAGCCTAAGTGTCCATCAACAGACGAATGGATCAAGAAGATGTGGTTTATCTATACCATGGAATACTACATGGCAATGAGAAACAATGAAATCTGGCCATGTGTAGCAACATGGATGGACCTTGAGGGTGTTATGCTGAGCGAAATAAGTCAGGCAGAGAAGGACAAATACCATATGTTTGCACGTATAGGAGGATTAGGAGGAACTTGACGGAGGACCAAGGGGGAGAAGAAGGGCGGAAATGGTGGGGGAAAGGGAGAGAGGCAAACCATGAGAGACTCTTGAATGCTGACAAAAACTGAGGACTGATGGATGTGGGGGGGAGGGGGGGATGGGCATGAAGGAGGGCACTTTGGGGATGAGCACTGAGTGTTATGTAGAAACTAATTTGACAATAAACTATTTGTAAAAAAAAAAAATGTTGCTAACATTGTAAAGACTGGTGGGGTTCCCTGAACATGTTTATATTATAACTAGAAAAATAAAAATATCTGAACGAAAGAACAAAAAAAAAAAAAAAAGTAAAGACAAAGAAAGATTCTTGAAAGCAGCCAGAGATAAATGAGACATTACCAATATGGGGACTCCAGTTTCAATTACAACACATTTCTCCCCTATAACCATGGAGACCAGAGGAAGTGACACATGAATTAATAACTGCTGAAGCGAAAGAAATGTCAACTAGCAGTTTGACATCTGTCAAACTATCTTTTAGGAATGGGATAAACTAAAAGCATTCTCAAACTAAAAAAAAAATGTGTCTAGCAGTCCTACCCTTAAATATTGGCTTAAGAAAGTTCTTCAAAACTAAAGAAAATGATTTTAAAAATCTTGGATCATCAGAAAGGAAGAAACAATAGAAGAAGCTAAACCTTGTCTATATAAACACAGACTTTCAAATTCTTCCTAAATTATATGAATAACATTTGATGATTGAAACACAAATTACATACTAACCAATTCTCATGGAAATGATATTTAAAAACAAGGAAGGTAAAAAAAAAACTTAAATGAAAGTAAGGTTTTCAAATTAGACTCTAAGTGGTATAACATTATTATGAATAGACTTTGATGGATCATAAAATTATACTGTAATATATATAGCAACTACTAAGAAAACTACACAGTTACCTCCAAAAATAAATCCAGATACAATTCTTAAAATTATATATTAAAATAATCCTCAGGAAGATAAGAATAAAGAAAGAAGAGGGAACCAAAGAAAACAAAGAACAAAGAAAATAAGAAAATGATTTCAAAGTAAAACTCATAGGTAGGTTAAAAGTAAAAAGATGGAAAAAGATATATCATGAACAAATTAATCAAATAAGCATGAATTGCCATATTAATACTAGGTAAACATCAGAACACAGAATATTAGTAGAGACAAAGAGGGACATTACATAATAATAAGAAAATCAATGCACAAGGAAGATATAATAATCATAAATGTGAGCACACCAAACAGAAAAACCTTAAAATATATGAAACAAAGACAGATGGAGCTAAATGAAAAAAATAGAGAAATCCACAGTTTATAGTTGAGGACTATGAAAAACCCCTCTAGACAACTGATAAAAGTATTAGACAGAAAATCTGCAATGTTACAGAAAATGTTACAAAAAATCTGAACTAAATCATCAACCAACAGGATCTAATTGACATTATCTATAGCACACCAAACAACATAGAAGGCATATTTTTTCTAACCACCTGAGGAACATTCACTAAGACAGACCATATTCTGGTCAATGAAACCTGTCTCAACAAATTTAAAAAATATTGAAACCATACAGTGTGTTAACCTATCGTAATATAATTAAACTAGAAATTAGTAACATAAAAACAAGGAAATGTCAAAGCACTTGGAAATGAAACAACTAAATTCTAAATACTCTATGAGTCTAAGAGGAAATCTCAGTATAATTATTTTAAATACATACAACTGAATGTAAAGGAAAAGCATTTTAGTGTTTAAATACATGGGAGGAAACTAGTGTTGAGGGAAAAATTTAGACATATAAATGTATATGACAAAATAGGAAAGAGAAAAGACAAGAAAGACTAATATCAAGACTGAAAAAGAGAATATGAATACAAAGCCTGCAGTCATTAAAAAATAATATGGGGGAAGTTATCAATTTAAGTTCATATTTTAAACAACTTAGAAGAAATCGACCAATTCCTTAAGAACCAAACACACCATTGGGATGGGCCCTGGGTGTTATATGTAAACCAACTTGATAATAAACTATAAAAAAAGAGAACCAAACACTATCAAAACTCAACCAAGAAACAATAGGTAATTTTAATAACACTATAACCAATAAATAAACTAATTTCTTAATTTAGAATCTCTTGGACAAGAAGCTCCAAGAACAAGAAGATTTGACTGCAGTATTTCAAACACTTAACAACAAATTTACACAGCTTTTCCAGTAAATACAAGAGTAAACACTTTCAAACTCATTTTATGAAGACAGTATTATAGACAAAGAATACCCCCCCCAAAAAAACAAAGAAAACTAAAGACCAATATCTCTCACGTATTTATATGCAAAAATCTTCCATAAAATATTAAATCACTCTGGTCAACATTTTTTTTAAATTATACACTGTGTCCACAGAGATTTACTCCAGGTATGCAAATCTACTTCAAAATTCAAAACCTTTATAGTATACCATATCAATATTCTAGAGAAGTAAATGATATGACTATTTCAATAGGTATAGCTGAACATTTGACAAAACCCAACACCCATTCATAATAAAAACTCTCACCAAGTTAGACTGAGATGAAATTACTTCAGTGTGGTAAAGTATCTACACAACTTACAGCTAACAACATATATAAACGTGAAAGACTGAAATGTTTTCTCCATAAGATCATGAATGAGGCAAAAATGGCTGCTTTCCCCACTTTCAGTCAACATAATATTGGAAATTCTACCCACTACAATAATGTAAGAACAAATAAATAAAAGGGATACAAATTTAAAAGAATAAAACAATCTCTGTTTGCAGATGACATGATTGTCTGCATAAAAGTAACAAATAATCTACAAAAACCTACTAAAACTAATAAGTGAATTTACCAGTGTCCCAGGATATAACACACAATGTCAATCACATTTATGTATAGTAAAAATGAAATGTAAAGAGTCCAAAGTTAAATCAATATCATTTGCAACCAGTCCAAATAAAATGAGATACTTAGGTATACAGTTAAACCATGTAATATATCTATATCCTGAAAATGTTTAAATGCTGAGGAAAAAACAGACTTTAAATGAATAGACACACTGTGTTCCTGGATTGTAAGAGTCAACATAGTAAAGATGACAATTTACCCCAAATTGCTCTATAGGTTTAATGCATTTCCTAGAAAAATGATTCAGAAAGGTTTTTTGTAGATGTAAAAATATTTTATCAAAAATATATGAAAAAGGACAAACTCTAGAATAGATAAAACAATATTTAAAGGAATAACATGGGAAAATTACTCAACCTGGTGGTATTAAGGCTTAATATATAGTTATAGTAATCAAGATAGCATGATAGTGAAGGACGATATTCATAGATAAATGGATCAAAATGGAGGATCCAGAAATAAAATGCAGAAATATATTCAACTGATTTTTTTAGTACAAACCAAAAATTTGTACTCATATAGTATCATCGACCTAAATTTGAACTCAAATTGTATCATTGACTTAAATATAAAATGCAAAGTTATGAAATTTTAGAGCAAAACAAAATTTGGGGAACTAAGGCTAGGCAAAAAGTTCAAGACTTCATCAAGAGCATAATCTCTAAAAAGAAAATTTGATAAATTGGATCTCCTTAATATTAACAACTTTCGCTCTCTGAAAAGCCCTATGAAGAAGAGGTAAAGACACACTACAAACTGAGGGAAAGTGTTTGTAAACAGTACATCTGAAAATAGACTGGTATATAATATGTATAAAGAACTATCAATTATTATTTCATACAAAAATGGTCAAGTAGGGAATTCCAGGGTTCTTTCCTTCCATAGAAACAATTAATAAACTAGTAAACACTAAAAAATGAACATTTTTGGTACTCTGGAATCTAACTAAAATATATAACAATTAGAGGAATGCTTAATGAGGAAGCTGTTGCATTGTGGTAAGAAAGAGCTGTAGCATTTTAAATTTCCTACCTACAATTTTCCACTTCCAAGATTGGTGGTGGTCAGGAAGACCTCACTATGCACCCCTGATGCAGATTGGTGGTACCAGAAAGAGAAATACAACCATTATTTTCAAATAACTGTGGTTCTGTATTTTGCCCCATCTCGTGGCTTCCTGTAAAACTAGTGCAAGGGTTTCTCTTTGTTTAACCTGTTGTAGAGCTTTCCCCAGGCTTGAATAGCCTCCTGGGAAGCATTTGCTGAAAATATTTAAAGTTACAGTTGTTGGCTGCTACAATCTTAGGCCATGGGACATCGTTAAGGTTTAGCCATATACAAAATGCAAAGCCTAAGAAGAAAGTGGTTCGAAATGAAGATACTTGGAAAAATAAAGGATATTTTTATTGGGGTGAAATATACATAATATAAAATTATTATTTTAAAGTGAACAATTATCTGGTACTTAGTATAAACAAATTTTCATGTAGCCATCACCTTCATCTAGTTCCAAAACAATATTATCAATCTCATGTTTTGTTTCTATGGATTTACCTATTCTTTTTTTTTTTATGTTTATTTTTGAGAGACAGAGAGAGAATGTGAGCAGGGGAGGCACAGAGAGGGAGACACAGAATCTGAAGCAGCCTCCAGGTTCTGAGCTGTCAGCACAAACCCCAATGCGGGGCTCAAACCCATGAACCGTGAGATCATGACCTGAGCCGAAGTCAGACGTTTAGCCAACTGAGCCACCCAGGCACTCCTGGATTTACCTATTCTGAGTATTAACTATGAGTTGAATGAAACAATGTGATGTTTTTGTGTCTGGCTTCTTTCTTAGCTTCATGTGTTCAAGGTTTATCCAGCGCTTCCTTCCCTCCTCAGAATTCAAGATTTTTTTCTCTCCCAAATTACATCTCCACACCTCCTACCTTCCATTAGGTGGCCTCTTTTCTAACTCTAATTGTGCAGTTTGTTCTCTCAGTCCTCAGATAGATTTCTTGGGTGTTCATAATGATTTGATATATACCAAATCAAATAATTTGAATGATTTGGAATGAGGGAAACATAGGGTCCCCTATTACTCCGCTATCTCAACTCTACCAAAAAATCAAGGTTTATCCAAGTAGTAGCATTTATTAGTACTTCATCCATTTTATGACTGAAAAACATTCCATTGTATACGTATACAATAATTTGATCCATTCGTCTGTTGATGGGCATTTGACACTGTTTCCCCCTTTTGGAATAGTGAATAATGCTGCTATGAACATATATTTAATAGAATCCATGTTTTCTGTCCTTTTAAGCATATATCTAGGAGCAGACCTATTGGTTCCTGCCAAACTTTTCCACAGTGATGCACCATTTTACATTCTCACAGATATGATTGATAAGCCTAGTATCTCCACATCCTCACTAATATTTATTTTGCATCTTTTTTTATTATAGCCAACTGAGAGGTTGTGAACTGGTACTTCATTGTGGTGAATGGACTTTTAAAATCTCCACATGTATATGGGTTGCCTGAATGTCTCAGTTGGTTAAGTGTCTGACTCTTGATTTCTTCTCCATGATCTCACAGTTCATGAGATCAAGCTCTATCACTATCAGTGATAGTAAAGAGCCTAACTGAGACTCTTTCTTTCTCTCTCTCCCTGTACACCTCACCTTTCTCTCTCAAAATAAATAAATAAAAATTATTTTAAAAATAAAATCTCCACATGTACAGGATAATTTAGAGGAAATTCTCATACCTAAGGCTGGAAAATGTACATGTCCAAGGCTGGACAAATACTGAACAAATATCAGAGAAGACCCTACCCTTTAACTTCTGGCTAGCCATTCAGGCTCTGTGAAAGCAAGAAGTGAAGGGAAAAGCAGAATTGCAAATAGACTGGATAAGCATTGAAGAAGCTCTTAACACAGAGCCAATCTATAAACATTAGGAGAGGATTATTTTCTTTTTCTTTTGTTTGCTTTGCTCTAGACTTTAATGAAATTGTGTTAAAACACTACTTGACCAGCTCCGGAATGAAACAGACTCCAGTGGAATCCACAGCAAATAATACAGAGTTTACAAAAGTAGAAAGACACTAAACAAGCAACAACAAAATAAACAACAGTCTGCAGGGAACAACAACCAACCCTGAGTAAGGGAGAGAACCTGATTTCCAGTTTCCACATTATAATATTCAAAATGTCCAGGTTTCAACAAAAATTACAAGGCATGTGACGAAGTAAAAAAAATATGGATGAACAATAACAGAAAATTAGAGTATTAATAGAAATTTGGCTAAAACTTGAATATGGTCTTACAGGTAAGGAAAACTTGGACAAGGAAATAAAGGTAACCAGAAGAATAATGTCTTGCCAAATACAGAATACCAAAAAGAGATAAAATAATAAAAAGAAACTAAATAGAAATTTTAGAGCTGAAAAGTACCATACCTGCAATGAAAGAAATATTCACCCAAAAATTTCAACAGGAAATTGAAGCACATAGAAGAAAGAATCAGTGAACTTGAAGATAGGTCAATTGAGATTATCCAGAATGAAGAGTGGAAAGAGAAAAGAATAAAGAAAAGTAAGTAAACCATAAGAGATCAAGGGAACCAACATATGCCACTGAAAGAGACAGAGGAGAGAAAATGGCATATTTTAAGAAATAATGGTGAAGAACTTCCCAAATTTGAGGAAAGATATGTATATCGACATAGCCAAGAAGGTCAATAAACTATATAGAAAGAAAAATTCAGAGATCCATACTAATACACATTATAGTCAAATTGTTGAAAGGTAAAGACAAAGAATTATTTTGGTGGGGTAGGAGTATGGTTGACACAAAATGTTACATTAGTGTCAGGTATACTACTTAGTGATTTGATAAGTTTATACATTATGTTATGTTCCTCAGTAGTATAGCTACCATCTGTCCCATTACATTACTATTACAATACCATTAACTGTATTCCCTATGCTCTACTTTTTATCCCTGTGACTTACTCATTCCATAACTGGAGGCCTGTATCTCCTTCTCCACTTCACCCATTTTGCCCAATCCCTCACCTTCTTTCCCTGTCATCAGTTTGTTCTCTGTATGTATAGGTCTGATTCTGCTTCTTGTTTGTTTATTCATTTTTTAAAATTCCATTCATGAGTGTATTCAAATGGTATTTGTCTTTCTCAGTCTGACTTATTTCACTTAGCATAATACTAAGTCTATTCATATTGTCTCAAATGGTATGATATAATGTTTTTTGATGACTGTGTAATATTCCAATGTGTATATATATTCCATTTATTAAATGGCTTCCATATATTGGCTATTGTAAATAATGTTCCAATAAACATAAGGATGCACACATCTTCTCCACTTTGTGTTTCCCCCCCCGGGTAAATACCAATAGCGGGATTACTGGAACATATGGTATTTCTAATTTTTGAAGAACATCCATATTGTTTTTTACAGTGTTGTACCAATTTAAATTCCCACCAACAATGCACAATGGTTCTTTTTCTTCATATGCTAGCAGACACTAGTTGTTTCTTGTCTTCTTGAGTTTAGTCATTCTAACATGTGTGAGGTGATATCTCATTGTGGCTTTAATTTGCATTTCCCTGGTGATTAGACACATCTTTTCATGTGTCTGTTGGCAATCTGTATATCTTCTTTAGAAAAATGTCTATTCAAGTCCTCTGCCCATTTTTTCATTGGAATTTTTATTGTTTTGGTGTTGAGATGTATGAGATCTTTACATAATTTAGATATTAACCCCTTATCACATACATCATTTGCAAATATCTTCTCTCATTCAGTATGTTCTTTTTGCTTTGCTGATAGTTTTCTTTGTTCTGCATACACTTTTTATTTGGATATAGTCCTGAGAGTTTATTCTTGCTTTTGTTTCCCTTGCCTTAAGAGATATATCTAGAAAAATGTTCCTATGGTAGATGTCAGAAAAATTATTACCTGTGCTCTCCTCTAGGATTTTTATGGTTTCAAGTCTCATGTCTATGTCTTTAACATACTTTGAGTTCATTTTTGTATGTGATGTTAGAAAGCATTCCAGGTTCATTTTTTTTACATGTAGCTGTCCAGTTTTTCCAGCACCATTTATTGAAGAGACTGTCTTTTCTCCATTGTATGTTATTGCCTCTTGTCATAGATTAATAGAACATATAAATGTGGGGTTATTTCTTGAGTCTCCACCTTGTTCCATTGAACTATGTGTCAGTTTTGGGGCCATTACCATACCGTTTCGATTACTACAGCTTTGTAGTATTTCTTGAAATCTGGAATTATGATACTTCCAGATTTGTCCTTCCTTCTCAGGATTGTTTTGGCTCTTCAGGGTCTTCTGTGGTTTCTTAAAAATTCTAATATTATTCTAGTTCTGTGAAAAAAAGCTGTTGGCATTTTGATAGGAATTGAATTAAATGTGTATATTTCTTTGCGTAATATGGACATTTTGACAATATTAGTTCTTCCAATCCATTAGCATGGAATATCTTTCAATTTGTGTCATCTTCAATTTCTTTCATCAGTGTTTTATAGTTTTCATAGTATAGGTCTTTCACCTCTAGTTTATTTCTAGTAGGGATTTTTTGGTACAATTATAAGTGTTTTTTTAAAAAATTTCCCTTACTATGATTCATTGTTAAGTGTATATACATGCTGCCAATTTCTGGGTATTAGTTTTGCCTCCTGGAACTTTAATGAATTTGTTTATTGCTTCTAGAAGTGTGTGTGTGTGTGTGTGTGTGTGTGTGTGTAATCTTTAGGACTGTCTATGTATAGTATCAGGTCGTCTGTTAATAGTGACAATTTAAGTCATTCTTTACTAATATGGATGACTCTTAATTTTTTCTTGTCTGATTGCTATAGCTAGTATTTCTAGCATTATGTTGAATAAAAGTGGTGAGAGTGGACATTCTTGTCTTATTTCTGGCATTACAGTGGTAGGGCTACGTTATTACTTATTGGGGATGATAATGGTTGCATGTCTTTATTAAGATATCTTCCCTCTAGGGGCACCTGGTTGGCTTAGTCATTAAGCATCTGACTTTGGCTCAGGTCAAAATCTCACAGTTTGTGATTTTGAGTCTCACATCAGGTGACTAAAAGCCCCACTTCAGGTTAACACAAGCCCCACATTGGGTGATCATAAGCCCTGTTTTGGGTGAGCTCAAGCCCCACTTTGGGCGAGCCCCGTTTCTCTCTCCCCCCCGCCTGTCACTCACTTGTGCCATATATATATATCCTTAAACGCATTTTGTGGAGAGTTTTTATCATGAATGGGTGTTGAATCTTGTCAAATGTTTTTTCTGCATCTACTGAGATGATCATATATATATGTTTTTATTCTTTGTTCTGTTATGTGGTGTATGCATGACATTGATTGCTTTGTGAATATTGAATATTTGTGAATATTGAACCATCTTTACATCCTAGGAATAAATCCAACCTGACTGTGGTGAATGATGTTTTTAATGTATTGTTGTATGCTGTTTGCTAATATTTTGTTGTGCATTTTTGCATCTATTTTCATCAGGGATATTGGCCGGTAGTTTTAATTTTTTGTGGTGTCTTTGGTTTTGTTATTAGGGTAATGCTGAATTCATAGAATATATTTTGAAGCTTTCCTTCCTCTATATTTTTGGAATAGTTTAAGGAGAATGAGTATTAACTCTTCTTTAAGTGTCTTGTAGAATTCATTTGTGAATCCATCGCAGTGTGGATTTTTAATTTTTGGTAGTTTTTTTTTATTAGTCATTGAACGTGATTACTTGTGATTGGTCTATTCAGAGTTCCTATTTCTTCTTGGTTCAGTTATGGAAGATTGTGTGTTTCTAGGAATTTGTCCATTTTTTCTAATTTGTCCAGTTTGTTGGCATATAATTTTTCACAGTATTCTCTTGTAATCCTTTTTATTTCTGTGTTATCAGTTGTTACTTCTCTCTCATTTCTGATTTCATTTATTTGGGTCCTTTCTCCTTTTTTATTAATTAGTCTGGTTAAGGCTTTGACAAATTTATTCATCTCTTCAAAGAAACGGTTCTTGGTTTCATTGATATTTTTCTATTTTTTAGTGTTTATGTCATTTACTTCTCTTCTGATCTTTATTATTTCTTTTATTCTACTCACCTTCAGCTTTGCTTGCTCTTTTTCTAGTCCTTTAGGTATAAGGTTAGATTGTTTTTTATTGTTTCTTGAAGTAAACCTGTATTGCTATATACTTCCCACTTAGAACTGTGTATCCAAGAGACCATTATATTTTTATTTTCATCTGTTTACATATACTTTTTTATTACTTCTTTGGCTGCTTCATTGGCCCACTGTTTTTTTTTTTTTTTTGTAGTTTTTTCACTTTTGAGATGGAGAGAGACAGAGCACGAGTGGGGGAGGGGCAGAGAAAGAGGGAGACACAGACTCTGAAACAGGCTCCAGGCTCTGAGCTGTCAGCACAGAACCTGACGTGGGGCTCAAACCCACGCACTGTGAGATCATGACCTGAGCCGAAGACGGACGTTTAACCAACAGAGTCACCCAGATGCCCTGACCCATTGGTTTTTAATAGACATAATGAGAGATAATTGATGGTAATAAAATAATAGTAGAGGGCCTTAACATTCCACGTACATGAATGGATAGATTATCTAGATGGGAAATTACTAAGGAAACAATATCTTTGTATGATACATAAGACCAGATGGACATAACAGATATATACAGAACATTTCATCTAAATACAACAGAATACATATTCCTTTCAAGTGCACATGCAACTTTGTCCAGAATAGGTGACATATTAAACCATAAAACAAGCCTTAATACATTTAAGAAGCTCAAAATCATATCATACAACTTTTATGACCACAATGGTAAGAAACTAGAAATAAATCACAAGAAAAAAAACTGGAAAAAACACAAAAACATGTGGAGTCTAAAAGATAATGAATCTTGAAAGCAGTAGAGAGAAGCTGCTTATTATATACATTGCTCCTCAATAAGATTAACAGCCAGTTTCTCTTAAGAATCCATGGAAACCGGAAGGCAGTGGGATGAAATATTTATTTAAAATGCAATAAAAATGTCAACAAAGAGTTCTATGTCTTTCAAGCCTATCCTTCAAACCCGAAGGAGGAATTAGCACATTCACAGATAAACAAATCACTAGTAGAGCCACATAAAAGAAATGTTAAAGGGTATTTTTCAGGTTGAAATGGAAGGACTTTAGACAGAACCCTTATGCCATAAAGGAAATAAAGAATGATAGTAAAAAAAAAAATAATTACATACCTAAATATAAAAGATGATATTATTATATTTAAGAGATATGTATCCTCTTTTTAAGTGACAAATTCATAAAATAAGTATGAATATGTGTTGATAGGCACATAATGTATCAAAATGTAAATTGTTATAATAACATAATCAGGAGAGATAAAGCTGTAAAAGAGTTAATTTGTATAGTACTGGAAGAAAGTTGTTATTGAATTAAACTGGGATATTGTAAAGATCAGATGGTATTATCATTCTCAATGTAATTGCTAAACAAATATACAGAAAAAGAAAGAAGTGAATTCCATTACAGAATAATAATCATCATCACAAAACAAAGCATTAATGGATGAAGTGAGAAGTATAAAGGTTATGACATAGAAAATGACTAGATGTGATATATATATATATATATATATATATAAAATGTAATATAACTCAGCCATAACAAAGAATGAAATCTTGCCATTTATAGTTACATGGATGGAGCTAGAGAGTATTATGATAAACAAAATAAGTCAGAGAAAGACAAATACCATATGATTTTACTCATATGTTGAATTTAAGAAACAAAACAGATGAACACAGAGGAAAAAACGAGATACAAACCTGAAAGTAGACTCTCAACTATAGAGAATAAACTGAGGGTTACTGGAGCGGTAGTGGATGGGGAGATAGGTTAAATGGGTGATGGGTATTAAGGAGGGCACTTGTGATGAGCACTAAGTGTTGTATGTATCTAGTGATTCATTACCTGTAACTAATGTTACATTGTAAGTTAACTAACTGGAATTTAAATAAAAACTTTGGAAAAAGAAAAACAAATAGGAAAATGGCAGAAGTACATCCTTCCTTATCAACAATTATCTAAAATATAAATGGATTAAAGTGTCCAATTAAAAGGCTGAGACATACAGACTGGATTAAAACATACATGATCCAACTATATGTTTTCTGCAACAGACTTACTTTATATCTAAAGACAAAGATGTTGAAGGTATAAGAATGGGGAAAATATTCTATGCATATAGTAAAAGATTTCTAGAGCAGCTATACTCATATCATATAAAATAGACTTTCAGACAAAAATATTATTAGAGACAAAGAAGGCATTGATATTATTGATAAAATGATCAATGTATCAGGAAGATGTAGCAATCATAAACACTTAAAACAACAGAGTCCCAAAATACATAAAGCAGAAATTTATAGAATTAAAGGGAGGAATAGGTCTACAATATAAACTGGAAAATTAAATGCCCTACTTTCAATATGCCATCCGACAACTAGACAGATCACTAAGTAAATAGAGGATATAAACAATATTATAAACTCACTAGACATACAGACTTATACAAAACAAGTCACCTCACCCAACATAATAAATATTTGTCAATGAAACATGGAAATTCTCAAGGATAAACCACACCCTAGGTTACACAACCAAGTATCAATAACTTTAAAAAAGAATGAAATCTTACAAAGTGTCTTCTTTCACCACACTAAAATGAAACCAGAAATTAACAACAGAAAGAAAACTGGAGAACACAAATGTGTGCAAATAAAAAAAAAAAAACAACAACCCATCTTAGATAACCAGTGAGTCAAGGAATAAATTGCAAGAAAAATTAAAAACCACCTTGAGATAAATGGAAACGAAAATAGAACCTAAAATCTTATGGGTTGCCACAAAGGCAGTACTCAGAGGGAAATTTCTAGTATTAAATACCTACACTAAAATATAAAAAGATCCCAAATCAATAATCTAACTTTATACCATAAGAAACGTAAAAAAATAAGAGCAAATTAAATGTAAAACTAAAAGAAGGAAGAACGTAATAAAAGTTAAAGGGTAGATAAAACAAATAGAGAAGATAAAATAATAGAGAAAATCAACAGAAAAAAGTTAATTATGTGAAAAGGTCAACAAAAACTACAGAAAAGGATACAAGATGAAATAGAAAATATTATCAGGCCTATAACAAATACATTGAATCAGTAGTAAAATTCTTCCCAATAAAGAAAAATCTAGAGCTAGGTAACTTCACTGAATTCTATCAAATGTTTAAAGAATTAACACCAATCATTTTCAAACTCTTCCAAAAAATATAAAAAGTAGGGTTATGGACTGAATGTTTGTCTCCCCAAAATTCATGTTAATGTCCTAAACCACAATGTGAGGTATTGGTAAATGGGTCTTTTGGGAGGTAATTAAGACTACATGAGGTCACAAGTGTAGAACACTCATGAAGGTGTTAGTATCTCTTATAATAAGAGATACAAGATTGCTTGTTCTCTCCCACCATGCATCCATAAAATAGAGGCCATGTGAACACACACAGAGAAGGTAACCATCTGAAAGCCAAGAAAGAGCTCTCATCAGAACCAGATCATGCTGCTACCCTGATCTTGGACTTCCGGCCATGAGAACTGTGAGAAATAAATTTGTTTTTTAAGCTACCCAGTATATGGTATTTTATTATGGCAGTCCAAGTCGAACAAGACAAGAGGGAACACTTCCTAACTACTTCTATGAGTATATAGAAGTATCAATCAATGTAATAAAACACATCAATAAAAGGAAGGAAAAATACACATTTTCTTCTCAATTCAGGTAGAAAAAAACATGAGAAACCCAGTACATTTTCATGATAAAATGACTTAACAAAAAAAGGAATAAAAAGGAACTTTCTCAACTTGATGTAGAAAATTAATGAAAAATATGCAGCCAACATTAATATCCACAACGAAAATTGATAGCTTAGCTTCTAATATCAGAAAGAATACAATAAAGTATGCTCACTTTCAGCATTTCTATTTAACTATTGTACTGGGAGTTCTAGCCAGAGCAATTAGTCATGAAAAAGAAATAAAAGGTATTTAACTTGGAGAGGATGAGTAAAAAGAATCTCTTTTTTTTCATATAGTATAATGTTATATAGAAAATCCTAAAGAATCTATGAAAAAAACTATTATAGCTAAGAAAAATAATTAGTAAATTCTGGATGATACAAGATTAATACATAAAAATAAGTTATATTTCTATACTTAGCAAAAAAACAATCTGAAAATAAAATTAAGAGAAAATTCATATACAATAGCATCAAAAGAATACTTAGCAATACATTTAACTATAGAAATATAAGATATGCACATTTAAAATTATAAAAAACATTACTAAGAGAAATTAAATATCTATATAAATGAAAAGTCACCCATGTATTTAACTAGATGACTAAAATTGTTGTTGAAAGCAATCTGCAGACTCAATGCAATTCTTATAAAAATGATAATGACCTGTTTTGCAAAATACAAAAGTTGATCCTAAATTTCATAAAGAATGGCCAAAACAATCTTGCATAAGAAAAACAAATTGTAGGATTCATACTTTCTGATTTTAAAATATAGTACAAATCTACAGGAATCAAAATAGTATGGTACTGACAAAAATAGATATATAACTCAATGGAATGTAATCAATAGTACAGAAATAAGCTAATACTTCTTTTGTCAACTGATTTTTGATAGAATATTCTCTTGGTATAAGTGGATATCCACATACGAAGTAATCAAGTTGGGCTGCTGTCTCACACCTTATTTATTTATTTATTTATTTATTTTTATTTTGAAATTTTTTTGATGTTTTATTTATTTCTGGGAGAGAGAGAGAGACAGTGTGAGTGGGGGGGGGGGGTTAAAGAGAGAGTGAGACACAGAATCTGAAGCAGGCTCCAGGGTCTGAGCTGGCAGTCAGCTCAGAGCCCGACGTGGGGCTTGAACCCACTAACTGTGAGGTCATGATCTGAGCTGAAGTCGGGCTCTTAACTGACTGAGCCACCCAGGCACCTCTATTTATTTATTTTAAAGTTTATTTATTTTGAGAGAGAGAGAAAGGAGAGAGTAAGTGGGAGAGGGGATGTGAGAGAGAGAGAGTGAGGGAGAGAGAATCCTTAGCAGGTTCCACAGTATTAGGGGCTTGAACTAAAAAATGCGAGATTATGACCCCAACCAAAGTTGGATGCTTAATCAACTGAATCACCCAGGTACCTCTCAAATCATATTTAAAAATTAAATCAATATGGAGCAAAGACCTAACTGTAAGAGCTAAAACTACAAAACTCTTAAAAGACACATAGGAGTAAATTTGTATGACCACAGATTTGCAATGGATTCTAGATAAGACACCAAAAGCAAAAGGAACAAAGGGGGAGAAATGTACAAATTAGATTCATCATTACTAAAAACTTTTATGAATCAAGGAAATAATCAGTGAAATGAAGATATCCTATAGAATGGGAGAAAATACTTGTAAATTATATATTTGGTAAAGGTCTAGTTTCTAAAATTTACAATACATAAAAACTCTTAAAATTCAACAACAAAAAGGCAGGCAACACAAGATGGGCAAAGATCTTAAATACACATTTTTTCCAAAGAAAATATATGAATGGTGAACATGTGAAAAGATGCTCAACATTAATCATGATAGAAATGCAAATCAAAACCACAAAAAGATATCACTTAACAGCCTTTAGGTTGCCTATAATTAAAAAAGAAAGTACATCAACTGTTGGTAAGGATGTGGAAAAATTAGAACCCTTGTGCATTGTTGATGAGAATGTACAATGGTTGAGCTGCTATAGAAAACTGTTTGGTAGTTCCTCAAAAATATGAACAAAATGTATAATTCAACAATTCCACCCCGAAAGTATAAAGTGTGTTATAACATGGATAGACCTCAAAAATATTATGGCAAGTAAAAGTTGCCAAACTCAAAAGACCAGCTATTGCATTATTTCACTGGTAAAAAGTTTTCAGGATATTTAAATATATAGAGACAGAAAGTTGATTAGTAGTTGCTAGGAGATGGTGGGAGAGGGGAATTGGGAGTGACTGCTTAATGAGTATGGAGTTTTCTTTTTGGGACTTGAAAATAGATAAAGGGAGTGATTGTACAACATTATAAATATACTATATGCACTACATTGTACACTTCAAAATGGTTAATTTTATGTTACCTGAATTTGACCTCAATAAATTTTACCAATAAAACAGTTACAAAATTTAACAGTCTAGTTGGAAAACAGGCAAAAGACATGGACAGATATTTTACTGAACAGGATAAATAGATGGTAAATAAGCACATAAAAATATGTTCAACATCATTAACCATCATGAAAATTAAAAATAAAACCACAATGAGATATCAATACATACATAGATAGACGATAGATAGGATAGATAATTTGATAGATAGATAGATAGATAGATAGATAGATAGATAGATAGATAGATAGATAGATGATAGATAGATAGACAGATAGACAGATGATAGATAGAGACAGATGAGATAGAACTAGAGATAGATAACAATAGTGTAAATGCTTGTGAGAATTCAGAGAAAGTAGACTGCTCATATGTTGTTGGTGGGAATGTAATATGGCAGAGCATATTTTGTAAAATAATTTTGCAGTTACTTAAGAAATAAAACAAGTAGGGGCGCCTGGGTGGCTTAGTCGGTTAAGGGTCCGACTTTCGCTTAGGTCATGATCTCGAGGTTCGTGGGTTCGAGCCCCGCGTCGGGCTCTGTGCTGACTGTCAGCTCAGAGCCTGGAGCCTGTTTCAGTCTGTGTCTCCCTCTCTCTCTGACCCTCCCCTGCTCACGCTGTCTCTCTCTCTCCTAGAAATAAATAAAAAATATTAAAAAAAAAAAGAAATAAAACAAGTAATTGCCATACAACCCAGCAATTGAACTCCTGGGACTTATCTGAGAAAAATAAAACTTATTTTTACAAAAAGTTTCTCTACACAAATCTTCATAAAAGTTATATCCCTAATATCCAAAAATAGAAATCAGTCCAAATGTCCTCAAACAAGTGAATGGTTAAACAAGCGGTAGTACATCCATACCACGGAATACTACTCAGTAACAACAACAACAACAACAACAAATTAGACATAGAACATGAATGAATCTCCAGGAAATTATGCTGAGTAAAAAGTCAATCTCAAAATGTTATAAATTGAATGAGTCCATTCATACTATGTTTTTTGAAATTACAAAATTACAAAACAACCCTCCATTGTGGAAAAATCTTACTACCGTGCTATGGTATCTTTATATAGGAAAGATAGTTGTATGCAATATTGAAAAATTCCCTTTGAGGATAAGCATAATTGTGAAAGAACGTGTGATATTCTTTTATGGGCACATGTTTTTTGGAGACCATTAGTAAGTAAGCTTGAAGTTTGTAAGGAACGTTTTTATTAATGTTTATTTATTTGAGAGAGAGAGAGACAGACAGAGACAGAGAGAGAGAGAGAGAGAGAGAGAGAGACAGAGCATGAGCAGGGGAGGAGCAGAGAGAGAGAGGGAGACACAGAATCTGAAGCAGGCTCCAGGCTCTGAGCTAGCTGTCAGCACAGAGCCTGATGAGGGGCTCGAAACCACGAACTGCAAGATCATGACCTGAGCTGAAGTTGGACGCTTAACTGACTGAGTCACCCAGGCACTCCTTGTAAGGACTGTTTTGAAGTTGTGGTTTGAGTTGTGCTTTTGGAAAAGAGAAAAACCTAAAATCTTGAAATGTATCACTTTCTTCAGGTCTCTGCTGAAATGTCATATTAGTGAAATCTTTCCTGACCAATGTATATTCAAATACCTGCCCTACAATGTCACATTCTATATTCTTTCCTTAATTTTTCCACCTAGCACTTATCACCACCTGAAATTCTATATATTTGCTTCCTTATTTTGTTTTCCTTTCTCTCCACACCACTCAGATATAAGCTCCAGAAGAAAAGCTCTGTACTTTCACTGTGATATTTAGCATCTAGAAAGTTACTAAAACTATACATGCTCAATTGTTAAATTAATATATGAATGACACATTTGATACATACATGTTTTGTCTTTGGATAATTACACCTACATTTGTTGAAATTTTATCCCAAGTATAAATGAAATGATTTAAATGTTAGAAATATTTAAATCATACTAGTTGACAAATAGTGTATTTGAAATATGTTGTTAGGTTTTTTTTAACCTAAAATTGCAATATCTTTCATTAAATAATAAGGTGTCTTATTAATATCTACAACCCAGATTAGTGAAAGATCTCAAGATATGGGTTATAAATATGAGATAATTTGATTTTTTCCAGGAAGTGCTATCAACTGTTTTCAGTTCAATTCTTGCTTTCTTCCTAGGGATTGGTGTCCCTTAACATCTCAGTTAAATTCCATAATTTCCATAATTTTTAGATATGAAAGTTGTGTCATTTCAACTATCTTATCCTATTCATACTAAAATTTAATCCCTTATTCATTTCCAAGTTCTCCTCTATGCCCACTGCCACCCACTTCTCTCTCCAAGATAACTGATAATGCCAGAAGGGATGGGGAAATCTTATCTCTTCCAAATCCTCCTCCTTTCCCTGAGAATGCACTTCTGCTTCTGGGAAAAGAATACAGAAACAATTTAAAAATATAGTCCCCTGAGGTGCCTACTCTGACATGGTTTCGGTCATAGCCTTACTTAATCAAAATGCTACTCTAGTTTGTTGCCTAGACTTTAATGTTTCATGTGGACAGGAATTGGCACCTGACACTGAAAAACGTTCTTTTTAATCATGAGATTTAGCTACATCTCACAGTAGTGTGTTGTTTCTCTGATGTATGTACTTTTGCTTCATACTGCAATAGTTGCTCTAAGCCTACAGTCCCCAAAATCCTCTTATCCTGTGTGACCCTTAATACAAGGACAGTAACAAGCTTAAATTTCTTCCTCCATACTTTTCAGGAGTGAGAAGTTTAAGAGTGGTGTCCCTTACCATCTTTCTACATGACTGTTTCCTCATGCCATATTTCTAATCTTGTTTCTACTTCTGATAATACAGTATCATTCATCAAACCTAAAAACTGTGTACACATTCAACTAGGGATTTAAATGTTGCTGTTCACATCTTACAAGTATGTGTATTTCATAGATGATTTTCTCCCCCTGGGAGAGGAGAGGAAAAAAAAACAGATTAGGGATGACCCTCTATTGGCTACTATCCATTCTTTTGCCTCAACAAGTTCTATTTTATAGATTCTCATGGTGGGGGAAACAGGTGGCTAACAGAGCCCGCAAAAAAACACACTTCTCTATAAATTTAAACTTTAGTTCAGCAAATCCAACAGTTAAATATGGTCTAGTGAGAAGGCAGGAACATAAAAGTTACCTTAAATGTTTAGAAAGATGTTACTAAATTTGACAGAGCATAACAATTCTTTCTTGGAAAGGTGTTTTTTTTTTTTAATATTTTAGTGTTCAACAGATGTTTTAAAGACCCTCTAAAGTGAAAATTTACCCTTTTTTTAACCAATGTGGAACAGTAGTTTCCCATATGCTCTGAGACTTCTCTCACTCCATTACATACCTTACTTACTGTTTAACTGTATCTCTCCTCTGGCAAACTGTAAACTACTTAAATGAAAACAATGGGACTTCTATTTCTGTAAATTCAGGTGCAAGCTCAGAATCAAAACATATATGGTTCTTATAAAACATTTACTGAATGAACATTTTTAGATCTCACACTAAAGCCTCAATAATAGGAGTTAACTTTATGTCATTATCTTTCTCTCTTTATTCATGATGTTTCGTGAACATGGTAACTGACTCTTGCACCAGAAGTTAGGATATTTAAAGTAAGAAAATGTTTATACATATAACAAAGGAACGAATAATTTAATGATATATTTAATATTTATAAATAGTTATTAAGTAGTGAGAACTGTTAAGCAGAGTTTTCAGGAGGACGTTCAGATTAGAATTACAATCAGCCACTTTAGTTGCAAAAGTAAAGTATTTTAAAAATGTTTTTCATCCTACAAAGATAAGTACCACAGAGAAAGTACTTAAACAAATGTTAATTTTCAAATAGATCAGTTAGGATTTTAACACAATGCATCATCTGTTTTTCTTAAAAATTTTTAAATGTTTTATTTATTTCTGAGAGAGAGAGAGAGAGGCAGCGTGAGCAGGGGAGTGTCAGAGAGAGAGGGAGACACAGAATACGAAGCAGGCTCCAGGCTCTGAGCTAGCTTTCAGCACAGAGCCTGACACGGGGCTCAATCCCACTAACCGTGAGATCATGACCTGAGCCAAAGTCGGATGCTTAACCGACTAAGCCACCAAGGCGGCCCTGCATCATCTGTTTTTAATTTAGCCTAATAAGCCTAACTTTAATTTTTATTGCCTCAGTAATTTCTTCCTAAGCCCAAATGTGTAGAGATACATTTACCTCGTTCATTTATAAATCAGAATACTGATTTAAAATATTTCAGCACACACATATATTTATAAATAGCCTGGTACATCAATCTTTCAATTACTCCGATTTTTAGAGGACTATGGATTCTAGAATGTCTGGGAAGTTTCATATCTCAATGAGTAATAAGCCATGGTTATATATGAAGTTAAGCAACTTTCCCGGAAGTGGTGTCATAAGATCCCATTAAAACATCACTGAAGCATTATATACTATTACCCTTCCAAAGACAATGCAGGCACTGTTAAGAATAATTTATGGTTAATTCAAACCAGCAAAAAAGATCAGATAAGATCATTAATGTAGCCATTTTGATGGTGGCTCAAAATTCTGTCTTGTGAGATACTGGCCCTTTTCAATTATCAGTGGCCTATTATTTGAAAAAAGTTATCACATTACTAAAGAGAAAAGATAAAGAATGACCTTTTCTTTTCTGTAACATTCTACCAGCACTATTTCTATAATGATACTTTTTATTGAGTTGTACTTACATCTTTTAAAAAATGTTCTTATCTATTCCTAGCTTCCTTATAACAACTTCTTAAGCTGTCTAATGTACATATATCCTATAATCAATGAATAAAACCTTAAGTATCTGCTGTGTACCCAGCATTGTGCTAGGTGCTCTCGGTACTATAAAGAAGTACAAATGTAATACTAAAATGTATAATAATAGTAAATGGTCATTTTAAGTGATGTTTTGTAATGAGTAGCCCATTTTCTATTACACCTTGGTTTAACTATGACTCAGTTGGGACCACTTTTGCTGCTAGACTAACAAGAGCACACCATTTATCTTGGAAGTTTATTATTGGTGCACTTTTCAGGATAAAGATATAATAACATATTTAGAGGAATTCAGAATATTTATACAAACACACGCATATACTTAATAGGAAAAAAATGGGGCGCCTGGGTGGCTTAGTCGGTTAAGCGTCCGACTTTCGCTTAGGTCATGATCTCGCGGTTCGTGGGTTCGAGCCCCGCTTCGGGCTCTGTGCTGACTGCCAGCTCAGAGCCTGGAGCCTGTTTCAGTCTGTGACTCCCTCTCTCTCTGACCCTCCCCTGCTCACGCTGTCTCTCTCTCTCTCCTAGAAATAAATAAAACATAAAAAAAAAAAAGGAAAAAAGTAACATACAAAAAATAAGAGATTGTGATGGTTCAATAAGAACTTATAATATTTTCCTAAAAAATATCTAGCAAAAAGAAAAAAATCTTTTTCTTCAAGAAATTAAACATACCTAAAATTACAGTAAAATTCACATAATTAAAATACAAATGTTATAGATTCTGTAATTAATATATTCAAGTTCAATGTATTACTTATTTTTTAATATAATTTATTTTCAAGTTGGCTAACATACAGTGTATACAGTGTGTTCTTGGTTTTGGAAGCAGAGTCCCATGATTCATCGCTTACATAGAACACCCAGTGCTTATTCCAACAAGTGCCGTCTTCAATGCCCATTACCCATTTTCCAATATTTTAGAAATGTACTGCAAATCCTCTTTTAAAACAATACCATTAGGGGCGCCCAGGTGGCTTAGTCGGTTAAACGTCAGACTTCGGCTCAGGTCATGATCTCACAGTTTGTGAGTTCGAGTCCTGCATTGGGCTCTGTGCAACAGCTTAGAGCTTGGAACCTGCTTCGAATTTTGTGTCTCCTTCTCTCTCTGCCCTTCTCCCACTCACATTCTCTCTCTCTCTCTCTCTCTCTCAAATAAATAAATAAATAAATAAGCATTAAAAATTTCAAAACAATAATACCATTAAAATCTAATGATTTCTACAAAATTTAAAATATTTTAATTATTTAATCTTAGTGGAAAACACAGATACGTTAAACATATAATGCTTCCTTCAGAAACTCATTGAAAATGACTATAGCTGGGGTGCCTGGGTGGCTCAGTCGGTTAAGTGTCTGACTTCGGCTCAGGTCTTGATCTCAGGGTTCATGGGTTCGAGCCCTGCTTCGGGCTCTGTGCTGACAGCCAGCTCAGAGCCTGGAGCCTGTTTCCAATTCTGTATCTCCCTCTCTCTCTGACCCTCCCCTGCTTCTGCTGCCTCTCTCTCTCTCTCTCAGAAATAAATAAAACATTAGAAAAAAATTTTTAAATAATAAAACGAATATAGCTTTCTCCAGGTAAAACTTGAAAAGAGAAGAGGGGCGCCTGAGTGGCTCAGTTGGTTAAGAATCTGATTTCAGCTCAGATCATGATCTCACAATTTGTGAGTTCGAGCTCCATGACAGGCTCTGTGCTGACAGCTCAGAGTCTGGAGCCTGCTTCAGATTCTTGTCTCCCTCTCTCTCTGCTCCTCCCTCACTTCTGCTCTCTCTCTCTCTTTCTCAAAAATAAACATTATAAAAATTAAAAAGAAGAGTAGCCTCCAGGTCTATCATGATACCCACATGTCAAAGTGGAGGATATTTTATTTTAGTTGACAATAAAACATCCATGAAATACAGTTAATATACACATCGCAACATATTTATGACTATAGACAAAAAAGTATAATTTTACTCTAAAAATTTGCAAACACTAATATTTTTGTATCATGATGATTTCTAACAAGATATGTATCTTCGTTTGTTCCATAAATTCCCTTTACTGCCTCCTAACAACTTCAAGAGGATGCATTAGTCACAAAATTAATTGTTGCAATCCATTGCCAACATCACTTTTTGTACAAATGGCAACTTATATTAAGTAATTATGCAATAGGCTGTAGCTAACTGAAATATGAATATTGCCCATTTGTCCCACTGCTCTTCAGATCTGCTACATGTGTGTTAATGTTCACAACAGTGCAGTAATTGAATTACAGAACTACAGAACATTAGCTACATGATTATTATAATCATAACTGCCATAGAATGGAAGCCCATTAAATAAAATCCCAAATTCACAGTTTATAAAGCAAAATCCTACCATAACTTTTGCTCTCTTCTCTATTCCTCTACCTCAAAAAGCCTACAAAAATGATGTCTACATTGACTGACAAATATGCTCAGTGAAAGTATTTTTATTTCATGGAGGCTTTCAAATCATTTTATAAATAAAATCAGTTACTGACCCATTTGCCCCTTACTCTTGCCTATGTAACCTCTCAAACAAAATCGTCTCATATCCATCTTCTAGACCTCAGCTTTTAGACTTAATTACACCATAATTACTGAGATAACTCTAGCTTCCTAATCCCTCTTGTGGTGGCTTAGTTTACTCTGTGTGTGCTCTTCATTATTTTCCTTTGATATGGTTCATTTGTTCTCAATTCACAAGCTATCAGCTCTTCAACATGAGCCACCACATCTCAACTTAATAAAGATAGGCTTTTATTTTTTTATTAAAAATTTTTAAACATTTATTCATTTTTGACACACAAAGACAGAAAGAGGAGACACAGAATCCGAAGCAGGCTCCAGGCTCCTAGTTGTCAGCACAGAGCCTGATGCGGGGCTTGAACTCAAACTGTGAGATCAGGACCTAAGCTGAAGTCGGGTGCTTAACCAACTAAGCTACTCAGGCACCCCTAAAGATAAGCTTTTAAATGATTAGTGCAGAGAAAAGAGTGCCCATATCTTAGTATAACACAAGAATAAATTGCAAATGTAGTAGAGATTTAAATGTAAAGGAAAAATATTAAAACCAAACAAGTACTAGAAGAGAATGTGAGTGAGCTAGCCTTTAAATTTTATATAGAGACAATCTTCCTAAGTATAACTAAAAATTTATGAACAGATATGGAATGACTTCCAGGACATAGTATTAAGTGAAAAAAACAAGAGCATCTTACCCTTGATTTAAGAAATAGAGGATATAAAAATAAACATGGGGTCGCCTGGTGTCCAACTCTTGATTTCAGCTCAGGTCATGATCTCACAATTTGTGAGATGAAGTCCCGCATTGGGATCCATGCTGACAGCACAGAGTCTGCTTGAGATTATCTCTGTCTCTCCCTCTTTCTGCCCCTTCCACACTTACTCATGTTCTCTGTCACTCAAACTAAATAAACTTAAAAAAATAAAAATAAACATTTATCTGCTCATTTTTTCAAAAGATAAAATATACTGAAAACTGAATAGATTGGTTATCTATATATGGCAGGCGGAAAACAAGTGGCAAGAATGGAGGAATTGGAATTATGTAGCAAAGATTAGGAAGAATGATACTTTTCACAAAGTCTGAACCTTAGAATTCTATTAATGTCTCATATACACTTCATTTTCTAAACATATAAACAAATAATTAAAACCAATTAGGATTAAGGGAAGGAACTCAATTGAAATTCAAACACTAATGAATGGATTCAATTTATAATTAAATAACACAATTGCACTGAAGGAACTGGAACTGGGAAAATAACTCGTAAATATAATCTGCAAATAGAGTGTAGGTAATAGAACCCCGTATAATGAGTAGCCCTAGCACCTAAATCTTGGTCTCTAAATACCATTCTTCAATAAAAGGAATAAGAGGCCTCAGGAAAAGTGGTGATGACTCCAGATCTGGGACAGGGAAAATGCAAGAGCATATTTAAGTAATTTGTGCTTCACAGAAAGTAATTAAACTCTTTCAAAAAGATGGGGCCTGTAAAAAGAATACAAGAAAGTCTTCTGTTCTCATTACATGGAATAGATTCATTTGTCTCTGCTATTTCCACTAGGTACAACTATAAATCTTGTAAAAATCATGAGAGCCAGCCAAAGGATAACCTGGGAAAGTACTAAGGGGAAAATAGGATGCCTAAGGACCCAAGGTCTAGAGAAAGAACATAGCAGCAATGTGTCTTACGATGCCTGACCTAAAAACATAAGGTGGTATAAGTCCAGAACATCCTGATAGCCAATATAGCAACAAAAAATAACAATGAGCTCAGGTATGCTCATTCTTATCCAAAATGTAATGGAGGTTCACCAACAAAAACAGGTAAGCTCAGGAACAAAAAAGATCACTAGTCAACTGAAATTGTGTCTAGGATAACAACTGCCCTTCCCTGCAAGACAGGAGATCTCATTTCCTAAACCAGGCACATTGGTCAGGCAAGTAGCAGTAGCAGCACTGTCAAAAGGGTCCTTCCACAACTAGTACCCAACTCTAGGAGCCTCATCATCTCCACCAGTCCTGAGACTTGATTCCCCTTTCTGGGTATACTAGGGGACCAGGTGGTTCAGGCAAGGGAGATCCAACCATTACAGTCCCAAGACGTATGTACACACTCTTAATCTCCATGGGTCAGAGAAGCCCTTTCCTCAACTAGTAAAACTCAGTTAGGGTTTCTTGAACAAAATAACTGTCTGGGCCAAGCATTATTCCTCATTTCTGCTGAGTTGGAGAATCCTTTATTCAACCTAGGAATGCCACATGGACAGGTGGCTTGGTGCCACTGGAAAAAGGATCCAACTCAAACAAATTCCTGGCCTGGGAAGCATTATTTTATATACAAGGGACAGAAAATCCCTTTTCCCATCAGAGACACTGAGCAGCAAAACAGCACTGAAAGAGGGAATTTGTCATGAGAACATCTCGTTTTGGAAATATGCTTTATCCCCGGGTGGTGACTCACTTACTTAACCCAGTGTGACAAGATGGCTGATGGCCAGACCTGGAGAAGTTCCTTCTGCACTCTCAGGTTTCACCAGCAGGAACCAGTGGGAGATCCTGAAGAACCAGATAAACAAATTAGAACAAAACAGAACTAAAAGGACTCTGAAAGTTATATTATCATTTGAACCACAGCCCACAAAAATAAGCCATAATCTATGTGCTAAACCCAAACTGCCTGCTAAAATATTTAATAAGACCCAGAACCTCCTAATGTAATATTGAAATATCAGGAATAAAATTATTAAAATCAACAGTCACATAAAGACCCAGAAAACCACAACATCCATGAGAAAAGAGAGCAGAAACCAGTAACAAGAAGACATGCAAGTTGGAATCATGTGAAAAGTATTTTAAAGGAATCATCATTAAAACTTTTATGAAGCAATTATAATTTCTCTTAAAGCAAATGAAAAAGTCAGAACTCTCATGAAAGAATTACAAAAAAACCTAATGGAAATGTTAGAACTGAAAAATTAAATAACTACAACACAATGGTTGCACTCAATAACAGAATAGAAATAACAGATGATAGAATTAGTGAACTTAAGAAGAGAACAGTAGATAATGAGAATACTAACTGGGGGGATATAGATTAGAATCCATTTCTGTGGAGATAAACGAAGTAAAATCTAGTCAGTATGAAATAAAAAACACTACAACTGAACTGCAATCTTGAATGGATGCCACATGGCAAGGATGGATGAGGCAGAGCAGCAAATCAGTGATATAAAGGACAAACTTCTAGAGAATAATGAAGCAGGAAAAAAAGATGGAGATTAAGGCAAAGAACATGAAATAAAGAATACAAAACTCAGTGACACATGAAAAAGGAATAACATCAGAGTCATGAGGGTCCTGGAAAATTGAGAGAAAAAGGCATAGAAAAACTATGTGAGCAAATAATAGCAGAAAACTTTCCTAACCTGGAGAAAGACACAGACATAAAATCCAGGAAGCACAGAGGACTCCCATTAGATTCAACAAAAATGACCATCCACAAGGCATATCATAGTCAAACTCACAAAATACTAAGGCAAGGAAAGAATACTGAAAGCAGCAAGGGGGGAAAAAGTCCTTAACCTACAAGGGAAAACAGATCAGGTTCATAGCAGACCTATCCACAGAAACTTGGCAGTCCAGAAAAGAGTGGAAGGATATATTCAATGAGTTGCATTGGAAAAATATGCAGTAAAGAATACTGTATCCAGCAAGGCTGTCATTCAAAATAGAAGGAGAGACAAAAAGTTTCCCAGACAAACAATAATTAAAAGAGTTCGTGACCACTAAACCAGCCCTCCAAGAAATTTTAAAGGGGGACCCTCTGATGGGAGAAAAGAAACAAAACAAAACAAAACAAAACAAAACAAAACAAAACAAAACAGACCAAAAGCAACAAGATCTAGAAAGGACCGGAGAACATTGCCAGACACTCCAACTCTACAGGCAACACAATGGCAATAAATTCATATCTTTCAGCACTCACGCAACTGTCAATGGACTAAAAGCTCCAATCAAAATACAGAATAGCAGAATGGATAAGAAAACAAGTTCCTTCTATATGCTGTTTATAAGAGACCCATTTTAGATCTAAATACACCTTCAGATTTAAAGGGATGGAGAATGCGTCATCATGTTAAGGTCACCAAAAGATAGCCGGAGTAGTCAGACTTATATCAGATGATCTAGATTGTAAAATAAAGACTGAGATGAAGAAGGGTATTATATAATAATTAAGGGGTCTATCCACGAAGAAGACCTAACAATTGTAAACATTTATGCTCCAAACATGATGCATCCAAATATAGAAATCAATTAACCACAAACATAAAGAAACTCATTGATAACAATACCAAAATAGTAGGGACTTCAACACCCCACTTACAGCAATGGACAATCATCTAAGCAGAAAATCAACAAGGAAACAATGGCTTTGAATGACACACTGGACTGGATTGACTTAACAGATATATTCAGAACATTTCATTTTAAAGCATCAGAACACACATTCTTCCTGAGTGTACATGGAACATTCTCTAGAATAGACCACATACTGGGCCACAAATCAGCACTCAATAGTCAAAAAGATCAAGATCATACCGTGTATATTTTCAGACCACAATGCTATGAAATTCAAAATCGACCACAAGAAAAAATTGGGAAAGATAACAAATACTTGGAGATTAAAGAACATCCTACTGAAGAATGAATGGTCTAACCAAGAAATTAAAGAGGAAATTAAAAAGTACATGGAAGCCAATGAAAATGATAACACCACAGCCCAAAAGCTCTGGGACAAAGCAAAGGCACTCATAAGAGGGAAGTATTAGCAATCCAGACCTTCATAAAGAAGGAAGAAAGCCCTCAGATACACAACCTAACTGTACTCCTCAAAGAACTAGAAAAATAACAGCAAATAAAACACAAAACCAGAAGAAAACAGGAAATATTAAAGATTAGAGCATAAATCAATGTTATCCAAACAAACAAACAAACAAAAGAACAAACAAAAACATGTAAAACACCAGTAGAATAGATCAATGAAACCAGGAGCTGGTTCTTTGAAAGAATTAACAAAATTGATAAAGCCCTAGCTAGTTTGATCAAAAAGAAAAAGCTAAGGACCCAAACAAATAAAATCAAAAATGAAGAGAAGAGATCACAATGAACACTGCAGAAATACAAACAATAATTAGAGAATATTATGAGCAGTTATGCACCAATAAAATGGGCAATCTGGAAGAAATGGACAAATTTCTAGAAACATATAACCTACCAAAACTGAAACAGGAAGAAATAGAAAATTTGATCAGACCCATAACTGGTAAACAAATCAAATTAGTAATCAAAAATCTCCCAAAAAACAAGTGTCAAGAACTGGATGACTTTACCGGGATATTTTACCAAACATTTAAAGAATAATTAACACCTATTCTCTTGAACTTGTTCCAAAAATTAGAAATGGGGAAAAAATGTTCAACTTCATTCTACGAGGCCAGCATTACCTTGATTGAGAAACCAAAGACCCCATTAAAAAGATGAACTATAGACCAATTTCTTTGATGAACATGGATGGAAAAATCCTCAACAATATATTAGCCAACCAGAGCCAACAATACATTAAAAGAATTATTCACCATGACCAAGTGGGATTTATACCTGAGATGCAGAGTTGGTTCCATATCCACAAAACAATCAGTGTGATACATCATATCAATAAAAGAAAAGACAAGAATGGTATGATACTCTCAATAAATAGATGCAGAAAAAGCATTTGACAGAATACAGCATCCTTTCTTGATGAAAATCCTCAAGAAAGTAGAGATAGAAGGATGATACATCAAGGTCATAAAAGCCATATATGAAAAACCCATTGCTCATATCATCTTCAATGAAAAACGGAGAGCTTTCCCTCCTAAGGTCAGCAACACGACAGGAATGTCCACTCTCAACACTGCCATTCAACATAGTATTGGAAGTCTAGCCTCAGCAATCAAACAACACAAAGAGGTAAAAGGCATCCAAATTGGCCAGGAGGAGGTCAAACTTTCACTCTTCACAGATGACATGATACTCTATATGGAAAACCCAAAAGATTCCACCAAAAAACTGCTAAAACTGATCCATGAATTCAGCAAAATTTCAGGATATAAAATCAATGTACAGAAATCGGTTACATTCCTATACACCAATAATGAAGCAGCAGAGAGAGAAATCAAGGAATTGATCCCATTTATGATTGCACAAAAATCCATAAAATACCTAGGAATAAACATAACCAAAGGTGAAAATTCTATACACTTAAAATTATAGAAAGTTTATGAAATAAATTGAAGAAGACATTAAAAATGGGAAAATATTCCATGCTCATGGATTGGAGGAACAAATATTGTGAAAATGTTGATACTACTCAAAGCAATCTACATATTCAATGCAATCCCCATCAAAATAACACCAGCATTTTTCACAGAGCTAGAACAAACAATCCTAAAATTTGTATGGAACCAGAAAAGACTCTGAATAGCCAGAGTAATCTTGAAAAAGAAAACCGAAGCTGGAGGAATCACACTCCCAGACTTCAAGATGTATTACAAAGCTGTAATCATCAAGACAGTATGGGACTGGCACAAAAACAGACACTCAGATCATTAGAACAGAATAGAGAACCTAGAAATGGACCCACAAACCTAGCAAACTAATCTTTGACAAAGCAGAAAAGAATAACCAATGGAATACAGACTGTTTCTTCAGCAAATTTTGCTGGCAAAACTGGACAGAGACATGCAGAAAATTACCCTGGACCACTTTTTTTTTTTAACGTTTTATATATTTTTGAGAGAGAGAGAGAGACAGTGTGAGCAGGGGAGGGTCAGATAGAGAGGGAGACACAGAATCCTAAGCAGGCTCGAGGCTCTGAGCTGTCAGCACAGAGCCCCACGCAGGGCTTGAACCCACGAACCGTGAGATCATGGCCTGAGCTGAAGTCGGATGCTTAACCGACTGAGCTACCCAGGCGCCCCAGACCCTGGGCCACTTTTTTACACCATAGGCAAAGATAAACTCTAAATGTATGAAAGACCTAAATGTAAGACAGGAAGCCATCAAAATGGTAGAGGATAGAGCTGAAAACATCTTTGACCTCGGCCACAGCATCTTCTTACTCAACACGTATCTGGAGGCAGGGGAAGCAAAAACAAAAATGAACTATTGGGACCTCATCAAGATAAAAAGCTCTGCACAGTGAAGAAAACAATCAGCAAAACTAAAAGGCAACCAATGGAACAGGAGAAGATATTTGCACATGACAGATCAGAAAAAGGGTTAGTATCCAAAATCTATAAAGAACTTATCAAACTCAATGCCCCAAAAACATAATCCAGTGAAGAAATTGGCAAAAGACATGAATAGATACTTCTCTAACGAAGACGTCCAGATGCTGAACAGACACATAAAAAATGCTCAACATCGCTCATCATCAGGGAAATGCAAATTAAAACCACAATGAGATACGACTTGACACCTGGCAGAATGGCTAACATTAGTAACTCAGACAACAACAGATGTTGGTGAGGTATGGAGAAAGAGAATCTCCTCTGTAGTGCTGGTGGGAATGCAAACTGGTGCAGCCACTCTGGAGAACAGTATGCAGGTTCCTCAAAAAATTAAAAATAGTACTACCCTATGACCCAGGGATTGCACTACTACATATTTATCCAAAGGATACAAGTGTGCTGTTTTAAAGGGGCATATGCACCCCAATGTTCATAGCAGTACTATAGACAATAGCAAAATATGGAAAGAGCCCAAATGTCCGTCAACAGATGAATGGATAAAGAAGACGTGGTACACATACACACACACACACACACACACACACACACAATGGAGTTATTACTCGTCAATCAAAAAGAACGAAATCTTGCCATTTGCAACAACGTGAATGGAACTGGAGTGTGTTATGCTAAGCAAAATTAGTCAGAGAAAGACAAATATCATATGACTTCACTCATATGAAGAATTTAAGATACAAAACAGATGAACATAAGGGAAGGGAAGAAAAAATAATATAAAAACAGGAAGGGGGACAAAACATAAGACTCCTTAAACATAAAGAAAAACAGAGGTTTGCTGGAGGGATTTTGGGAGGGATAATGGGCCAAATGAGTAAGGGGCACCAAGGAACCTACTCCTGAAATCATTGTTGCACCATATGCTAACTAATGTGGATGTAAATTAAACAATAAATAAATTAAAAAAAAAGAATCTTGAAATCAGCCAAAGATAACTTGCATATTGCATATAAGGTAATACCAATTCAAATGATAAAATATTTCTCACCAACAAACTATTTTAGAATACTAAAAAAATTATTAAAGATTACTAAAGTAATCTCATTAAAAGGAAAGTAATTAATAAAAGAAAGAATATTTGAGCAATAAGAAGGAAGAAACAACAGAAAGAAAGGGGAATAGGTTCATTTGACTTAATGAGTCACTCATATTTGATGACTGAAACACAAAATATAACACAATCTGAAACTCAAAATAAAGATATTTAAAGGTAAGAAAGCTATAGTTAAGTAAATAGAAAGAAACCTTTTGTACTCCACTTGAAGTAGTAAAATCTGTACACCAGTAGACTATGATAGTATTACATATAATTATATATAATATAATATTATGTATATTGTATAATATAAATACTTTATTAGGGTAATCACTAAGAAAATTCTACAAAGCAATATAACCAACAACTATCAATAAAGATAGATGGAATCCTAAAACGTAGCTGAATAATTTATAAGACTAGAAAAATAGGGCGAGAAAACTGGACACAAAGAGAAAAGAAATTTAAAAATGACAGACTTAAATACTAGCATGTCAATAATTATCTTAAATGTAGAGTCTAAACATACCAATTAAAAGTAAGACATTAACAAAGTAAATAAGAGGAACACTACCTAACTATATTCTACTTGTAAGGAATTGTACTAAAATTCAATGACCTGTAAGGCTGAAAACAAAAGAATGGAAACTGATATATCATACATACTTTACTTTTTATTTTTTAATGTTTATTTATTTTTGAGAGAGACAGAGAGACAGAATGCAAATGAGGGAGGGGAGAAGAGAGAGAGAAAGAGAGGGAGACACAGAATCTGAAGCAGGCTCCAGGCTCTGAGCTATCAGCACAGAGCCGGATGCGGGGCTCGAACCCACCAACGATGAGATCATGACCTAAGACGAAGTCGGGTGCCTAACTGAGCCACTCAGGTGCCCCCATAGATTGCTTTTTAAATGGTGATAATGGCTTTACTAATATATGATAAATAGATTTCATAAGAAAGAAAATTACTAGAATAAAAAGAAATATTATATAATGATAAAAATTTAAATTTACCAAAAAGCTATATAGTTATAATTTACCAGAGAACAAAATACCAAAATACATGAAACAAAAGTCAAAAGTGCTGAAAGAAAAATAGGCGTATCCACATTGTAGTTGGGAACTTCAAAATCCCCTCAAATAAAATGAAAGAAGTGATAGGAAATCAGCAAAATATTATATAAATGGACCACAGATACCTTCTGTGCATTGGCTTAAAACGGCCACCAAGGTGCTTAATCCTTCACATCAGACTAGAAGATTTACCCAAAGCCTGCAAAGCAAACTCAAATTTGTACACATCAAATTGCTTTAAATACATTTAAAGGGGTGCCTGTGTGATTCAGTCGGTTAAGCATCTGACTCTTGATTTTGGCTCAGGTCATGATCTCATGGTTCGTGAGTTTGAGCCCCAAATCAGGTTCTGCACTGATGGTACAGAGCATGCTTGGGATTCTCTCTCATTCTCTGTTTCCTCCTCCCTCATTGTCTCACAAAATAAATACTTTAAAATATGTGTGTGTGTGTGTGTGTGTGTATGTATGTATAAAAACTATAATATATATATGCATTTAGCCATTTAGAGCACATCTACATTTTATACCCTAAGAATTACACCCCACATCAGCTTACCATAGATAAGATAAACACTATAGCTTTAAAAGACTCCAAACTATTCATGCTCTTTGAAGTGCTCCAGCTCAGAAACTCTTCAACTTGCTACTGAGTGACATCCCTAAAATAAGCTTCCTCTCAAATCTTTTGCTCTCTCCTGGGAAGTTCCTTATACTATTCCCCTTCTGTTTGGTGCCCTTACAGCACTGTCTCTGGAGGGTCTCTTACTCAACCTTGTACAAGTACTGCCCAGTAAATCTTGTTATGTGTTACTACTGTTTGTGGTTTTCTCTCCTTATTGATCTACCTTGAAATCCTCTAACTTACCACATAAGGCTATAGAAGATATGAATATTGCCATCTACCAACAGGATGCAATTGACATATATAGAATGCTCTACTCAACAAAAACAGAACACATATTTTTTAAGTGTTCATTAAACATTCACAAAGATAGACTATCCATAAAAAACCTACAACATATACATAGGAATTAAAATCATACAGAATGTATTCTGTGGCATAATGAAATACAATAGGAGATCAATAGCAGGAAGACATTTGAAAACTACTAAATACTTGGAAATAAACATGTTTCTAAATAACCTATGGAACAAAGAGAAGGTATCAAAGGAAATAAAAATAAATACAGAGAACTAAATGTATATGAAAATATAACATTAAAATATGTGGATACAGCTAAAGCACGGGAAGGAGGGAATTTTTAATTACTTAAAGCTTATATTTAAAAGAGGAGGGGCTTTGTCTAGAACAACTACACATTTCCTGTGGAAGAGGAAAAGTGTCACCTTTTTAAAAGTGCATGTCCTGTCCATGGCTTTCAAAATGATATGTAACTGACAAAAAGGAGGAAGAGGAATATGTCTCAAATGAAAGAACAGGACAAAACCACAGCCCAAGAGACCAAACTGAAAAGGACATAAGTAACATGTCTGATAGAGAATGTAAGGTAATAATTATAAAGATACTCACTGGACTTAAGAAAAAAGAGGGTTTTGCTCTAAGGCAAGATGGCAGAGAAGTAGGGAAATCCGTACATTGCACTCGCCCCCATATCTCGCAGGGAAAAGATCTGAAGCCATAGGAAATCTTACAGAACCCAAGAGATTGGGAGAAAAAGGACACAGAATCCACTGAGAAAGCCTTCTAACATGGGTGCCAACTGGGGAAGATAAAATCGTGCCAGAATCGGAGACTCCAAGGACGGGGGTGATACCCCTCTGCAGGGAGTGAGAGGGCAAAAAGAGAGAGTCTGAAACCACTCAAGACACGGTCCCTGTCGCTGGGAAACAGAAAAACCTCCGCTCGGGGCACAGAAGGACTGTGCACGCCAAATCCCAGAGCGCCAGGTCCCTGCGCGCCAACTTGTCCCGGAGAAACTGTGCGCTGACCACTTCTTTGTGCTCCTGGCTGGCTAGACCCTTAGAGGAGCTGTGCGCCTCTGCACCATTGTGCTCCTGGCTGGCTGGACTCCTGGAGGAACTGCGCGCATACCGGGTCGCCACGCTCCTGGCTGGCTGGAACTTTAGAGGGCAGCGCGCCCCGCGGGCAAACCCCTGCCCATGCTCCCCTACCTGACCCAGAGGAGAAGATAGCAGCGATTCTGGCTCCATCCCCAGGTCTGGGCAAGAGGCTTGGAATTGCCCTGAGGGGATCGCCTGCAGGGTTGTGTCTAGGGCAATGTCAGTGGGGCGCACGGACTGGGATTTGGAAACTAGGCCTGGCCTGGGTTAAAGAGCACAACCCACTTAGGCTGCGGCCCAGGCCCGGAGACTTTACACACCCAAAAAAGCGAGGTGCAGTACTTGCTTCAAGAAGGGACTGGAGCACCACCACTCTTCTCCCCACAACCGCCAAGGCAGAATTCCCACCTGTCTCATTGGAACACACCATGCCCATCCCTGTTTGAGAGCTGCCCTCCCGCTTTTTTTTTTCTTTTCTTTTTTTTTCCCGGAACACTGACCTGACTAACTCTGGTCACCAGCTTACTTAAACAGTCACATTTAGTCCATTCTGTAGATGTAAATTCTACACATACCGACATTTTCATCTCTGTCTCTCAGGAGTAATTAGACTATATAGTTTCTCTGCATAACACCAGCCTCCTTCTCTTATATCTCCAACCATATTCCAACCTTTAGCTCTTTGAAAAAAGCTTCTTATCCCTTCTGCCTATTCATTTTATTTCCAATTTTGCCTCATCCCCGCCCTGTCTTCTCTCTCCTTCTCTATGCTCTTCAACCAGCACTGCATACACCCAGCTATTTAATTGTAGCGGGGAAACCCGGTTATACGCTTTAAACCACTCTTTGTCCATGGGTTTTCTTCTTTTTTCCTATCCTTTTCTTCTTTTTGACGTTTTTATGTATTTTTTTTATTTCGATTATTCACCTTCCCTCCTCCGTCTTTTATCTTAACTTTTGCATTTTCCCTGCAAAAAACCGAGGGTTTGCAGGTTACTTGGATTTGTTGGTGAGTTTGTGTGCCTCTGCTCCCTGTGTGTTTGTCTGTCTGTTTTCTTCTCCAGGGCTACCTGAAAAACAAGCCAGAGTAAACATGGTGGAGAGTCCCAAGTATCAGTACGAGTAGGAAAATAAAATAAGCAAAGTCTCAACAAGAGAGACCAAGAGATACCATTCAAAAAAAAAAAAAAAAAAAACACTCTCTGAAAGGATAGGCCCTGGAGAGTCAAAGAGCCTTCTGGGATACAGCAGCGCTCACAGGTGAAGAGAGCATAACAAGTCTTTAAAACTAACAAAAGCCAGAAAGCTAATGAAAATGAAGAAATGAAACAGCTCTCCTTCAAAGAAATTCCAAGAAGAAATGACAGCTAATGAACTGCTCAAAACAGATATAAGCAGCATAGCTGAACAAGATTTTAGAATAATAATCATAAAATTAATAGTTGGTTTGAAAAAAGCATAGGGGACATCAAAGAAACTATGTCTACAGACAACATGGAGAACAAGAATACGCATAAAGAAATAAAAAAATGCGATAAATGAGATACATAATAATTCAGAGGCCTCCAATGCACAGATTGAAGAGGCAGAAAGGAGAATAAGTGCTTTAGAAGACACCATTATGGAAAAACAAGAAGCTGACATAAAAAGAGACAAACTGATCCAGGAACATGAAAGAAAAGGTCGAGAGCTCAGCGATACAGTCAAACGCAATAATATCCGTATCATAGGAATCCCAGAAGAGGAAGAGAGAGGGAAAGGTGCTGAAGGAGTCCTGGAACAAATTATAGCAGAGACCTTCCCCAACCTGGGGAAGGAAGTAAACGTTGAAATACAAGAGGCTCAGAGGACTCGCCTCAGACGTAATTTAAATCAATCTTCGGCATGGCATATCATAGTGAAAATGGCCAAATACAAGGACAAAGAGAGAATTTTGAAAGCAGCTAGGGTGAAAAGGACCCTAACATACGAAGGGAAACCTATCAGAGTGGTGACAGACCTATTGACTGAAATTTGGCAGGCCTGAAAGGAAAAGCACGACATCTTAAAGGTGATGAACAGAAAAAATATGCAGCCAAGAATCCTCTATCCAGCAAGCCTGTCATTCAAAATAGAAAGAGAGATAAAAGTCTTTCCAAATAAACAGAAATCGAAAGAATTTGTCACCACTAAGCCAGCCCTACAAGAAATCCTGGGGGGGACGCTCTGAAGGAAATGTTGCAAGGAACAAAGATACCAGAGACACCACCACAGACATGAACCCTACAAAGGACACAAAGACTCTAAACCCGCATAATTCAATAATAACACTAAATGTATATGGGCTGAATGCTCTAATCAAAAGACATAGGGTAGCAGAATGGATAAAAAAAAAAACAAAATCCATCTATATGCTGTCTACAAGAAACTAATTTTAGACTGGAAGATACCTTCAGATAAAAAGTAAGGGGATGAAGAAATATATATCTTGCTACTGGAAATCAAAAAGAGCCAGAGTAGCTATACTTATATCAGAAAAACTGGACTTTAAATTAAAGACAATAACAAGAGATGAAGAAAGGCATTATATAATAATTACAGGGTCTATCCATCAGGAAGAACTAACAATCATAAATATCTATGCACCGAATATGGGAGCACCTAAATATATAAAACAATTCATTACAAACAGAAACAAGCTTATAGATAAGAATGTGCTAATAGCAGGGGACTTTACTACTCTGCTTACAGCAATGGATAGGTCAACCAGACAGAAAATCACTAAGAAATAATGGACTTGAAAGACACATTGGACCAGATGGATCTGACAGATATATTTAGAATTCTACATCCTGAGGCCAAGGAATTTACTTTCTTCTCAAGTGCGCATGGCACATTCTCCAAGATAGATCACATACTGGGACATAAAGCAGGCCTCAATACATACAAAATGATAGGGATCATGCCATGCACACTTTCAGATCATAATGCTTTGAAATTGAAATCAATCACAGGAAGAAGTCTGGAAAACCTCCAAAAACGTGGAGGTTAAAGAATACCGTACATAAGAATGAATGGGCCAATGTGTAGCAACATGGATGGTCCTTGAGGGTGTTATGCTGAGCGAAATAAGTCAGGCAGAGAAGGACAAATATCATATGTTTGCACGTATAGGAGGATTAAGAGACACTTGACGGAGGAACAAGGGGGAGAAGACGGGCGGAAATGGTGGGGGAAAGGGAGAGAGGCAAACCATGAGACTCTTGAATGCTGACAGAAACTGAGGNAAAAAAAAAAAAAAAAAAAAAAAAAAAAGAATGAATGGGCCAAAGGCAATTAGAGAGGCAATTTTAAAATATATGGAAACAAATGAAAATGAAAACACAACAATCCAAAATCTATGAGATGAGGCAAAGGCCGTCCTTAGAGGAAAGTACATTGCACTCCAGGCCTATTTCAAGAAATTAGAAAAAGCGGAAGTGCAAAATCTAACAGCTCACCTAAAAGAACTAGAGGCAGAACAACAAGAACGCCCCAAACCCAGAAGAAGAGAAATAGTAAATATCAGAGCAGCAATAAATAACATAGAGACCACAGAAACAGTTGAACAGATCAATGAAAACAAGAGTTGGTTTTCTGAAAAAATAAACAAAATTGACAAACCTCTAGCCAGGCTTCTCAAAAAGAATAGAGAGAGCACCCAAATAGACAAAATCATGAATGAAAATGGAATCATTACAACGAACCCCTCAGAAATGCAAGCAATTATCAGGGAATACTATAAAAAATTATATGTCAAGAAATTAGACAACCTAGAAGAAAGGGACAAATTCCTAAACCCACACTCACTACCAAAATTCACATAGGAAGAGATAGAAAATCTGAACAGATTCATAACTAGTGAAGAAATCGAATCAGCAATCATAAATTTCCCAACAAATAAGAGCCTTGGACCTGATGACTTCCCTGGGGAACTCTACCATAGGCTTAAAACAGATTTAATACCCTCAAGCTATTCCAAAAAATAGAAATCGAAGGAAAACTCCCGGACTCATTTTATGAAGCCACCATCACTCTGATTCCCAAGCCAGACAGAGATCCAGCAAAAAAAAAGAGAACTACAGGCCAATATCCTTGATGAATATGGATGCAAAAATCCTCAACAAGATCCTTGCAAATCGAATCCACAGCACATAAAAGAATAATCCACCAAGATCAAGTGGGATTCATTCCTGGGTTACAGGGCTGGTTCAACATTCACAAATCAATCCATGTGATCCATCACATCAACAAAAGAAAAGATAAAAACCATATGATCCTGTCGATAGATGCAGAAAAAGCATTTGACAAAATACAGCATTCCTTTTTAATAAAGACTTTAGAGAAAGTTGGGATAGAAGGAACCTACATAAACATCATAAAAGCCATCTATGAGAAGAATTCAGCTAACATCATCCTCAACAGGGAAAAACTGAGAGCTTTCTCCCTGAGATCAGGAACACGATAGGGATGTCCACTCTCACCATTGCTGTTTAACATAGTGCTGGAAGTCCTAGCATCAGCCATCAGAAAACAAAAGGAAATAAAAGGCATCAAAATTGGCAAAGAGGAAGTCAACCTTTCAGTTTTCACAGACGACATGATACTCTACATAGAAATCCCAACAGACTTCACCAGAAGCCTACTAGTGCTGGTCTTAGAATTCAGCAAAGTTGCAGGGTAAACAATCAATGTACAGAAATTGGTTGCATTTTTATACATCAACAATGAAGCAACAGAAAGAGAAACCAAGAAACTGATCCCATTCACAATTGCACAAAAAACCATAAAATAACTAGGAATAAACCTAACCAACGATACAGGAGATCTGTATGATGAAAACTATAGAAAACTTATGAAAGAAATTGAAGAAGACACAAAGAAATGGAAAATCGTTCCATGCTCATGGATAGGAAGACTAAATATAGTTAAAATGTCATTACTACCCAAAGCAATCTACAGGTTCAAAGCAATCCCAATCAAAATTGCACCAGCATACTTCTCAAAACTAGAACAAAGGATCCTAAACTATTATGGAACCACAAAAGACCCCGAATAGCCAAAGTAATATTTAAGAAGAAAACCAAAACGGGAGGTATCATCCTCCCAGACTTTATCCTCTACTACAAAGTTCTCATCATGAAGACAGTATGGTATTGGCACAAAAACAGACACATAGACCAGTGGAACAGAATTGAGAACTTAGAGCTGGACCCAAAGGTATACAGCCAACTAATCTTTCACAAAGCAGGAAAGAACATTCAATGGAAAAAAGACAGCCTCTTTAACAGATGGTGTTGGGATAACCGGACATCAACATGCAGAAGATTGAAACTAGATCAATTTCTGACACCATACACAAAAATAAACTCAAAATGGATAAAGGACCTGAATGTGAGACAGGAAACCATCAAAACCCTAGAGGAGAAAGCAGGAAACAACCTCCTTGACCTCCACAGCAGCAACTTCTTACTTGACACATCCCCAAAAGCAAGGGAATCAAGAGCAAAAATAAACGATTGGGACCTCATCAAGATTAAAAGCTTCTGCACAGCAAAGGAAACAACCCACAAAACTAATAGGCAACCAACGGAATGGGAAAAGATAGTTGCAAATGACATATCAGACAAAGGGTTAATATCCAAAATCTATAAAGAACTCACCAAACTCCCCACCCGAAAAACAAACAACCCAGTGAAGAAATGGGCAGAAGATATGAACAGACACCTCTCCAAAGAGGACATCCAGGTGGCCAACAGACACAGGAAACGATGCTCAGCATCCCTCCTCATCAGGGAAATACAAATCAAAACCACACTGAGATACCACCTCACGCCACTCAGAGTGGCTAAAATGAGCAAATCAGAGAACTCGAGATGCTGGCGAGGATGTGGAGAATTGGGCACCCTCCTACACTGTTGGTGGGAATGTCAACTGGTACAGCCCCTCTGGAAAACAGTGTGGAGGTTTCTCAAAAAATTAACAATAGAACTCCACTATGATCCAGCAGTAGCATTGCTAGGAATTTACCCAAGGGATACAGAAATGCTGATGCATAGGAGCACATGTACCCCAATGTTCATTGCAGCACTCTCAACAATAGCTAAAACATGGAAAGAGCCTAAGTGTCCATCAACGGACGAATGGATCAAAAAGATATGGTTTATCATATGATGGAATACTACATGGCAATGAGAAACAATGAAATCTGGCCACGTGTAGCAACATGGATGGACCTTGAGGGTGTTATGCTGAGCGAAATAAGTCAGGCAGAGAAGGACAAATATCATATGTTTGCACGTATAGGGGGATTAGCAGAAACCTGACAGAGGACCATGGGGGAGAAGAAGGGGTAAAATAGTTGGGGAGAGGGAGAGAGGGAAACCATGAGAGACTCTTGAATGCTGAGAACAAACTGAGGGCTGATGGGTGTGGGGAGGTAGGGGGGAGATGGGCATGGAGGGGGGCAGTCGTGGGGATGAGCACTGGGTGTTATATGGAATCCAACTTGACAATAAACTATTTGTAAAAAAAAAAAAAAGAATGAAATCTTGTCATTTGCTACGACATAGACGGAGCTAGAAAGTATGTTGCTAAGCATAATAAGTCAGTAAACGAAAGACAAATGCCATAGAACTTGACTCATATATGGAATTTACTTATGAAATGAAACAAATGATCAAAGGGAAAAAAGAGGCAACGCAAGAAACAAACACTAACTAGAGAGAACAAAATGATGGTTACCAGAGGGTAGGTGGGTTGGGGATGGGTGAAATAGGTGATGGGGATGAAGGAGGGCACTTGTGATAAGCACCAGGTGATGTATGGAAGTGATGAATCACTCTATTGTACACCTAGAACTAATATTAAACTGTATGCACTTAACTAGAATTGTAATAAAAAATAAGAACAAAGAATAAAATAAGTTTGTACTGTTCTCTCACATAAAAATAAATAATATTATGCATGATTTAAAGATGAAAATGTTAAAATAACATTAATATAGATATTTTGGAAACATGTATAATCTAAGTGTCAAGAAAACTTTCTATTCTAACTGGGAAACGCAGACACTGTAGAGAAATGACTGGCATAGTCGAGTACTTAAAATTTCAAATCACATGGCATAAGTAAAGGCAAAACCAAAAGACAAATAATAGAGAAAAATATAGTTGTAGTCATACATATTACAGATAAAGGGCTCATATCTAACATCACATAAACATTTCCTATACATTAATTAAACACACAAAACACCTGAGTGAAAGTGTTCTAAAGTGTAAGAAAGGTTCACAGAGGAAGAAATTGACTTTGCCAGTGAACAAGTATAGTTACTAACCTCACTGACAGGGATACTGAAATTAAAATAACAGGAATATCACTTTAGGATCATTAAATGTTATCACATATTGCTGGAGGGCGGTAGAGGGTAACATGTCATGTCATACATTTGCTGAGGGATATGTGAGGTAGTAAAGGCATTTGGAATTCAATCTGGTAGCATCTATTAAAATTAAGAGTTCACATAAACTTTAATTAAGCAATTTCATTTCTCAGACCCTATTCCATAGAAAGAAAAGCACAAATATATAATTATGAATATAAACAAAATAAATTATACAGACACACACACACACACACACACATTCAGATTAATTGTAACATTCTTTATAGTGGCCAAAAAAACTGGAATCAACTTGAATGTCCTCAATAGAGGAATGATTTAATAAGTTGTCTTTCATTCAAACCATCACATTTTACATATCTACTTTAAAAAGTGTGTTAAGTCCATACCAGATGATGTGGAAAACTTTCTGTGAAATGTTTCTAAGTGAGAAAACAAGATGCAGCAGAGAGTAAAATAGAACCCCTATACATTTGTATGCATATGTATATATGTTACATGATTGTATGAATACAGAGAAAGATACAGAGAAGTTCACACCAAGCTTTTAACCAGTGGGGGAGAGGGAAACGAAATGCAAATATTCTATAGAGCTAAAGGTTCTCTCAACATTAAAAATTTATAAAATTACTTTAATTGTGTAAATGCACATTTAAGTGTTTATATCAGTGTAGAGCCATGTACAGAAGGAGAGTTGCCAAAATTGTGCATATTGCAGAGTGTTTTAGGGCTTAAGGTTTATGGGGGTTTTTATCTTTCATCTTGATATTTTGAATTTTTAACAATAAGATTTTTAAATGATTTTAAATTTAACATTTTCTAAAGTAAATATTATAGAGCAGATTAAGGAAATGATCCAGTATGTATACAGTGACTTGACTGTATACTCCTTCCTGTTATTCAGCAATGCATTGAACAACCACCATGATATTCTGTTCGGTGTGTTAGGGTGGTTGGGATTACAAAGATGGATGAAATATGCTCCTTGCTGTTGAATATTGGTGGGAGAAGGATAAATAGGTAAATGAATAATTCTCATGCAATGTGAGAATTGCTTTAAAGTATTTGTAGGACAACAGAAGCAACTAACTCTGCAGGAATTGGTGGTAAAGAGGCTTCAGAGGGGAATCACCATTTGAGTTTAGCCCTGAAGAATGAATACACTCTAATCATTTCCCAGCGCAACGTGCAGAGGGGAAAATAATCCCTTCAAAGAAGGAAACAACATTTTGTTCCATTTCATTTGTCATCAAGGATGTCGAGGAACAAGTAAACAGCTAATGAATTTTAGTCTTAAATGATGATAATGCTTGGGATTCTGTGTCTCCCTCTCTTCCTGCCCCTCCCCTGCTTGTGCCCTGTCTCTCAAAAATAAATAAACATTAAAAAGTTTTTGAAAAGATGATTAACTACAGCTGAGAGTCTGCTGAAATAGGTACTGAATAGAACATATTAGCCAAATACCTTGCTATGACTGCAAAGTATTTATGACTGATGGAATCAATAATTTCAATAATATTTCATATGGAATTTGAATGGGTGGGACCATGATGTGAAAGGCATGAAAATTCACACTCAGGTGCCCTTCGTGTGCTCCAAGTTTAAGAACTCAGTCAAATTTGTTAAATGTAAAAGCTGTGGGAATAATCACACCTTGTCTAAATAGGTCTTCTATTATGGGTCTCAACCCTTGAGGTCCCTGTTTTCATTTAGATTGCGCCTTTTTACAGAAAAAAATGGGGTGGAAGGTGTTATTTTTAACTAGGGAGGAAGGTCCGTAGGGTCATATTTTCTTCAAATTGCTACGAGTTAGGGACTTAATTACTTATCGGGTCAGACTGCCCACGTCCACTAGAGGATGTTTTAGGGCAATGAATGCTTCGGCGATGGACAATTTGGGCAACATAAGAGTTCTGATGGTTAAAGTCACTCATATCTATTTGTTTCTATTTTCTTCCTGGCTGTTTTCACCAGCTTGCCCAGTTGCGTGCCAGAAGGGAAAGAGGAAGGAATAAGGCTGTCCCTAGTAAGCATCACGATAGTAGTAAGACATCACAAATGGGATCAGATTCATTATGACACACTGCCACCCCCCTTACCTCATCCGTCTCCCCATTTGGGCCCACCCAAACACACAGAAACAAGTCCTTTGCTTAATCTCCAGTGGGATAAAGTGCTATAGAGGAAATTTGTCTTCAGTCTCCAATCCTCCTCTAGTCCTTATTCCCAATGTTCAGCTAACTAATGACTGGCTGGTCTGGGCCCCAAACTTGCAGGACTCCACCTCCCACCTTCTCATATACTTGCCTCACCCCTTATCAACCACTTGCCCCATTCCCTTTCTCCCCTCTCATCACCAGAGAACACACAGAAATACACACACATCTCCTTTATGCAACTGGGTGTTTTAATTGCCAACATCAGCGTCCTTTATTTTGTCCTCCCACAGACAAGCGTTAGCACATTTTGATCTCTATTTAGGCATCGAATTCTCCAGAGGTTTTTCTGAAGAAAGAGAAGGTTCTTCAAGATCGCTGCCTTCTGGTTCGCCCAAGGAACTGGATAGAGTGGGATGCGGGGTTTCTGGATTCGTCTTTGCCTGATTTCCATTCTTCTTTTTGCCGCGTCTGTAGTAAAAGACTAGTATTGTTGACTTTCTCTCCTTTCGCTCTTCCGTACCCAGTTGAAGGACATCTCTAACCTTCTTGACTATCTTGTTTATCTGGTAGGAAAATAAAGGGAGCACATAAAGACATTGGTTTTGGGGAAGAGAACGGAAAATACACGAGAAGGGAGGCTTTAAAAGAATGGGTGTGGACGGAGGGGAGGGTTTGTGCCAGACAAGGGCGGGATAGGGGTGTTGGGTGGGGGGTCGATGTGGAAAAAGAGGAGGAGGTAGATGAGTAGGTTAATCTGACCTTTTCATCTTCTTGGTCACCGGATTGACATGTGGTCATCTTCCTCCAGAAGATGCGGGAAGTTTGTTTTGTTAGGTCAGCAGTTTCTGCTTCTGAATCGGAGCCCGACTCCTCCAGAGCCTCAGTAGCCTCTGCCATGTTGTAGCAACAGTGGCCCACTCCAGGCTCCTGCGCTCTCTTTATGTAGCCTGCCAGACAATGACGAGCCATGCCCTTTGGCTTTGATTGGTCAGCAGGAAATTACTCCAGCCAATGGTAGTGCTGGAGTGACAGGGCATCACAAAGCACCACGCTGACCAATCCATGGGAGGAGGGGAAGAAAGCAGAGGAGTCTAGATGCTTTGGTTAGAGGAAGGGGGAGCTTGCTCAACAATCCCTAAAGAGCCATCTCAAACTAATCTGTTATTCTTTCTCATATCTCTGGTTTAATTCTTTTTTTTTTTTTTTTTGCAGAAAGTATATTTTATTTATTTATTTTTATTTTTTTACAAATAGTTTATTGTCAAATTGGTTTCCATATAAGACCCAGTGCTCATCCCCTCAAGTGCCCTCCTCCATGCCCATCTCCCCCCGCCCCCCCACATCCATCAGTCCTCAGTTTGTTTCTCAGAATTCAAGAGTCTCTCATGGTTTGCCTCTCTCCCTTACCCCCACCATTTCCCCCTTCTTCTCCCCCATGGTCCTCAGTTAAGTTCCTCCTAATCCTTCTATACCTGCAAACATATGATATTTGTCCTTCTCTGTCTGACTTATTTCGCTCAGCATAACACCCTCAGGTTCCATCCATGTTGCTACACATGGCCAGATTTCATTGTTTCTCATTGCCATGTAGTATTCAATCATATAGATAAACCACGTCTTCTTGATCCATTCGTCCGTTGATGGACACTTAGGCTCTTTCCATGTTTTGGCTATTGTTGAGAGTGCTGCAATGAACATTGGGGTACATGTGCTTCTATGCATCAGCATTTCTGTATCCCTTGGGTAAATTCCTAGCAGTGCTATTGCTGGGTCATAGGGGAGTTCTATTGTTAGTTTCCTGAGGAAACTCCACACTGTTTTCCAGAGGGACTGCACCAGTTTACATTCCCACCAATAGTGTAGGAGGGTGCCCAATTCTCCACATCCTCGCCAGCATCTAGAGTCCTCTGATTTGCTCATTTTAGCCACTCTGACTGGTGTGAGGTGGTATCTCAGTGTGGTTTTGATTTGTATTTCCCTGATGAGGAGGGATGCTGAGCATCGTTTCATGTGTCTGTTGGCCACCTGGATGTCCTCTTTGGAGAGGTGTCTGCTCATATCTTCACTGGGTTGTTTGTTTTTCGGATGTGGAGTTTGGTGAGTTCCTTATATATTTTGGATATTAACCCTTTGTCTGATATGTCATTTGCAACTATCTTTTCCCATTCCATCGGCTGCTTATTAGTTTTGTAGGTTGTTTCCTTTGCTGTGCAGAAGCTTTTAATCTTGCTGAGGTCCCAATCGTTTATTTTTGCTCTTTATTCCCTTGCTTTTGGGGATGTGTCAAGTAAGAAGTTGCTGCTGTGGAGGTCAAGGAGGTTGTTTCCTGCTTTCTCCTCTAGGGTGTTGATAGTTTCCTGATCTCTGGTTTAATTCTTTTGGAACACCTGGCAGGGAGGTGATTCCTCCAGGTCATTCCCCATGGCTACTCCCATTCAGTGTTCCACTTTGTCATCTCCCAGAACTCACTATCTTGTGTTTTGTTAATAAACTTAATTTTAGAACAGTTTTAAATATACAAAGGCATAAAAATAATATCCATATACCCCATGCCCAATTTCCCTTATTAATGTCTTACATTAGTAGGATACCTTTGTTAAACTTAGTGAACCAACAATGAGGCTATTATTTAAAAATTTTTTTTAATGTTTATTTTTTTTTTGAGAGAGAGCTCAGGTGTTGGCGTGTGAGCAGGAAAGGCGCATAGAGAGTGGGACAGAGGAACTGAAGTGGGCTGTTTGGTGACAGCAGAAAGTCTGATGCAGGGTGCAGATTCACCAACCATGAGATCATGACCTTAGTCAAAGTCAGACGCTTAACCCACTGAGCCACCCATGTGCCCCAACAATGAAACTATTATTAGCTAAAGTCTGTACCTTATTCAGATTTTCTTAGTTTTAATCTAATGTCCTTTTTCTATCATTTAGAATACCACATTACATCTAGTCAACATGGCATGCCTCTTTACGCTCCTCTTGACTGTGACAGTTTTTAGAAGACTTGTTTTTGAGGACCTTGACAGTTTTGGGTTATTTTTCTGATTTCTGGTTTTTACATTAGATCCTCAGATATTATTAATCTTATAGCTGAAAGAGCTGAAAGTTTTTACCTTTTTTTTTTTCCAACCTTTACCTATTTCCTTCACCCTAAGCCCCTGGCAATCTTTTCCACTCTTTGTTTCTAAGAGTTTGATGTTTTTCTTTTCTTTTTAGATTCCACAAATAAGTGATGCCATGAAGTATATGTCCTCTGTCTGGTTTATTTCACTTAGCATAATACTCCCCCAATGTCCATCCATGTTGTTGCAAAAGGCAGGATATCCTTCTTTCTCATGGCTGCATAATAGTCCATTGTGTATATTGTGAATAATGTAGCACATGGCCTCATATTTTGGATGTCTTACCTAAAATCATTCTGAGTGAATGTGCTCAAAATTAAGTCTCATTAGAAACATGGATTATCACACTTCTCTTCGGCACTTGGTTCTGCCAGGCAACTTTCCCGTGTATGTGTGTGTGTGTGTGTGTGTGTGTGTGTGTGTGTGTGGTTACTGGATATACTTCGGTGAGGTCCTTCTCTGCCCTGCTCATACTTAGAAGTTTCTTCTTCCCGAGGACCCACAAGCAAGTCAGTACCATCAGAGCTATGGACTACCCATGGCAATAGTTGAATTAATCCTTTGGCTTTTGTCACAGGAGCGCCATCATTATTTTTCTCTCTAACCCTGAGGATTAGAATTTCTTGTGTGTTTGTGTGTGTGTGAGTGAGTGTGTGTGTGTGTGTGAGAGAGAGAGAGAGAGAGAGGGAGGGAGGGAGAGAGAGAGAGGTATAAACAGCAGCAGAAACATTGTGTAAAGTCCTAGTGAGTCATCTACTTTTAGAAGTGTGACTTCAGCATTACGCACAGTAACTGTTCTTCTCCCACACGAATGACCACCCAATAAGCCTATGCATTAAACAGAATATCAGTCTTTCCTCTTACTCTATACAGAAAGGGGATGACACTTGGCTGAAATACAACCAATATTTACAAGGTAAGAGTTATACTCGAGCTTAGTGTCAGTCACATAGTCCTTTGCAATTGAGACACACGATTTAATCTGAGACTCACAGATAGGTCCACGGTGAGATACACGATCCATGACTGCTTTAAGGAGGGCTCAAGTCCAATAACCTTGTACTTTATGCCAATCAGCTAAACTGACTTCTGTTGGTCAAATCTTTAGCAGACTCTCCATAGAATTCACAAATGTAGCACAAAGGATCACCACTCGAAGTACGAGCTGGCCAGTAGGCAGTAGCTCAAAGCACATGCTCAACAGCTTGCAGTGGAGCCAGGTAGGAAGGCAAAATAAGAGAAGAAAGAGCCCTGGTAGTAGTGGAAAGTACCTTGATATCTTGCTCCCAGGGTCAATAATTGTGACCACTCCACAGAGACAGAATGACTCCTTCACGCAAATTTTGGTTTGCATGTCAAGACTAATGACACATTCACCAAGAGAGTATGAAAAAGCTTGTTACTAACATTATGAGGCCTTTAAGAGAGAGCAGGGTGGGCTCTCCAACAGGTACAAGAATGGCTTGAGAGAGCAGAGAAAGGAGACCGACTTGGTTTTTGTGGCACAAGGGAATGAAGCTGCAGTGAGTGTTCCCACACAGAGGTCACGGCTTGCATGGTCTGAATTCAGTCCTGGCCCCATGGAAGAGAGTACCGGGGCTTTCTTATCAGATACAAGTAACACGAGAAGAGAAGTGGTGGGGCTCTTTTATAAAGTAATGCTGTGTAAATGCAAGATGTTCTAGCACAATTTAGCGTTCTCATGACCATTATAAATAAGCTTCTCATATTGTTTTTAGTTTAAGCTGCTTTTCACTGGATTAGTATTTCCCAAATTATGGTTCTTTAAATATTGTTCAAGGTGGCTTAGAATTATCCTGGTTCATCAATAGAGAAACTGTATAAGAGAAAAGGCTGCCAGCATCAGCAAGCCTGACAGTCAATAGGAGAGCAGACCTAATGGCACTATCTGCCGAATTATGTAGGGTTTCTTATCTTTTCCCCATTCCAGCTGATTGTTGTAGTATCCAAAGCCTGTAATAATTACAGAAACTAACATTTATTGACCATTAACTCTATGTAGGAATTACGCTAAATATTCATATCCATATTTAAAACTCATCACAACCCCATTGAGGTAAGTGGCAAAGCAGCACCTACTGGCAGCTCTGCGGAGACTCCTGAGGCCATCTCCATTCCAACTGCAGAAGCAGAAAAGAACATGGAGGGAGGCACATGGGAAGAGGTACAGGCCAGGCTCACACAGGGGCATGCATCACTCTTATTCACATTTCATTGGCAACAACTCACGTAGCCCCACCTAAGTGCAAAAAGACAGAGGAGAACTTGAATGCTGGAGATTAGCTAGCAATCTCTGTCTCCACTATCCTGTTCATCACAATCTCCAGTATTTAGACTAGGGCCTACCACATAGTAAGTGGTCACATATATGTCTGTTGGATGAATGTGTTTGAGCTCTTTTGGAGATTAGAAGCATATAGATATTGTTTAAGCAGCAGTTTCTTAGATATGACACCAAAAGCACAAGCAACAAAGAGTAAATTGGACTATATAAAATGTTTAGAAATGTTTTCTCCTGAAAAAAAAAAAAAAAACACTATCAGGAAAGTGAAAAGGCACACCAGAGGAAAAGAGAAAAATATTTGAAAATCATATATTTAGGAAAGGTCTGGTATCAGAATATAGGAAGAACTCTTACAACAAAAATACAAATTGCCCCATTAAAAATTAGCTACAGAACTTGAACATTTTGCCAATAAAGACACACAAATAGCTAATAAACACATCATCAGTTATTAGGGAAATACAAATCAAAACCATGATGAGATACCATTTCACACCTACTAGGAAGGTTATAAGTCTTAAAAATGGGGAGAGACGTCCAAGATGGCAGTCTAAGAGGACATGAACTTAACCTCTGTCCATGGACACACTGAATTTATAGCTACATATGGATTGTTTCCCTCTAAAAAGATCTGAAAACTAGATGAACTGCTCTCCACAATGAAGGATAAAAGGACCACCTTGAGACAGGTAGAAGACACACACACACACACACACACACATCCCACCTGCTCCTGTATGGCAACACACAACAGGGAGAGATCTCACCATACAGGTGCTTCTCCTGAAGGCATGAAGAGTTAATGCCCTGTATAGGGCACCCTGGTCCCTGGGATCGGTACCAGAGAGATGAGTCCCTAGAATATCTGGCTTGAAAAACCAATGGGGTTGACATCAGTGGCCCAAAGTGCTATAAGAAATAGATTCCCCTCTTGGAGGGCTCAGAAGCAGTTTCACTTACTCTGGGACCCGGCAAAAGAAGACAAAAACCAAAAAGCAAAAAAACCCCAGCAGTTTGAAAACCCCAAGCCTATACGTGAGGGAGATTCATTGCCTGATCTGGGGGCATCGGCTGGAGGGACAGGGGACAGTTAAGATGCTCCCTGGAGGCAGAGTGACAGTAGATGCTATCGTCACACCCTCCACACAGCCTGCTAGCACAGGCAGGTACGATTGAAGACAGTACCTTCTCATCATCTTGCTGGGACTGAGAGGGGCTAGAAGTCACAGCACTTGTGGAGGCTGGAAAGTGTGGGTGACTGCAGTGTTTCTCTACTCCCTCAAGGGAGCACAAACAGTCATTGAGTTCTCCTACTTAAAGGGTGGAGATCCTTATGATCATATGCCTTCACTCATCCTGCAAAGCCAGGCCAAGTGCTGACAGTCTCCCATTTGCTTTCCCTAGAGTGGTGCTGGCGGCTCCATTTGGTGTGCTTTCCTCAAATCCTGCAGAGTCAAGCCAGCTTTCTGTACATGTTCCCCAGCCACCTGCAAAAGCTTGCACAGCAAGCCCTCAAGGGCATGCACAGGGAGCCAGCCACGGTGTGGGTACGTGTGGGGGTGAGGTTCACAGAGCCTGCTGGGCTATCCACAGGCTAGTCATCCCCAGTGGCTTGTGGGCAGGCTTCCTGATGAATTCTGCAAAGCGCTTAGTTGGATCTACATCCCTTCGATGCTCTTAGAGAAGCCTGTTTGCTCTTCTCCCAGCCCCTTCTTCCAGTTACGCAGCAATCTCTTTATTCTGGACAGGAAGAGAAAGAATCGTGTCTCTCTGGCTGAGCCCCGCACAGGTAGGGCATGGGGTGCTCTCCTACACACTAACATTCCCCTGCAGCAGAGCAAACTGCAAGCTGAGAATCCCTCTCCTGGAACTGAGCTGTGCTGCTCTCAGGGTAGGGAGATGCAGGTAAAGGAAAACTGGTCCTCTTCTCTTCTGTGTTTCCAATCTCAGATATTTTTGGCCCAGCAGTGTGCTGGAAAGGCACCCTAGTATGACCGATTGTCAAAATTGGTTTTTTTCAGTTGGAAGATAGTAGAAAACTCCCATCCTACCATTTTGCTGATGTCACTCAAGGAACTGGAAGTTTAAAGTCTTGGTAATGGTCCTTCTTGAGTCGCAAAAATATTGTCCTTTAAGGCTGTATATGATGCTTTGGAGTACTGATGTGACCCTTCAGACAGACAGCAGAATAAAAGCCTAGGAGCTCTTTTGCTCAGGGTCCTGTGGATCTAACATTCTTCTTTGACCAGATCCTAAGGTGTTTTTATACGTAAATGAAGGAGTTGTTAATAACCATGTTTGAGGAATCTAACATTCTTATAGAGAAAAGTTATGATATATGATATCCAAAAAGCAATTAGTACGTAGCAGCATAAAATGAGATCTTATTAAATTGTAACTAAATATTTATAAACATGCATAGAAACAAGAAGAGAAAAATATATACCAGCTTGTTCTCAGTTCTCCTCTCCAGAAGTGCAATTGGGTTTATTTTCCTTCTTTGTAGTGTTATGTATTGGCTATATTTAGAGCAATTAATATGTATTACTTTGGTAATAAGAAAAAAAATTATGTTAGTTCACAAATATAAGTAAATAATAAACAATAAAAGCCATAAAATTAATTTCTTATGGTAGTTCTTAATTAGCTCACATTTTTCAAGAATATGCTGGAAAATTCCCACTGGCTCTAATAAGAATGATCAAGGCCTACGGGGGAGGGGAACAACTGATTTATTTTGTATTTTTAATAATGGTGTCATGGATAATTTCAAATTTCTGATTATAAAACTAACATACATTGAATTTATCCAGGAACACAATTCATATATATGAGTTTAAATACATAAAACTAGAACTCTCATTTTAAACACATAAATAATTCAGACTAAAATAATTCAGGACACTTTATTTAAATCCTGAAGATTAAATCTCTTAACTTAAATAAAGAAAATATATTATTTCCATTAATAGAGTAGAGAACCCAGAAATTGACCCACAAATATATGGCTAACTAATCTTTGACATTGCAGGAAAGAATATCCGATTGAAAAAAAAAGCACTTTCTTTAGCAAATGGTACTGGGAGAATTGGACAATAACATGCAGAAGAATGAACCTGGACCACTTTCTTACACCATACACAAAAATAAATTCAAAATGGATGAAAGATTTATTCCTAGGTATTTTATGGTTTTGGGTGCAATTGTAAATGGAATCGATTCCTTGATTTCTCTGTCTGTTGCTTCATTGTTGGTGTACAGGAATGCAACTGATTTCTGTACATTGATTTTATATCCCGCAACTTTGTTGAATTCATGGATCACTTCTAGCAGGTTTTCTTTTTTTTTTTTTTTTGGTAGAATAAATCTAACCAAAGAGGTGGAAAATCCATACACTGAAAATTACAGAAAGTTTATGAAAGAACTTGAAGAAGACACACACACCAAAAAAAGGAAAAATATTCTATGCTCCTGGATAGGAAGAACAAATATTGTTAAAATATCAATACTACCCAAAGCAATCTACATATTCAATGCAATACCTATCAAAATACCACCAACATTCTTTACAGAGCTAGAACAAGCAATTGTAAAATTTGTTTGGAACCAGAAAAGACCCCAGATAGCCAAAACAATCTTGAAAAAGAAAACCAAAGCAGGAGGCATCACAATCCTGGACTTCAAGCTGTATTATTACAAAGCTGTAATTATTAAGACGGTATGTTACTAGCACAAAAACAGACACTCAGATCAGTGGAACAGAACAGAGAACCCAGAAATGAACCCACAAACATACGGCTAGCTCAACTTTGACAAAGCAGGAAAGAATATTCAATGGAATAAAGACAGTCTCTTCAGCAAGTGGTGCTGGGAAAACTGGACAGTGACACGCAGAAAAATGAACCTGGACCACTTTCTTACACCATACACAAAAATAAACTCAAAATGCATGAAAGATCTAAGTGTAAGGCAGGAAGCCATCAAAATCCTCGAGGAGAAAGCAGGTAAGAACCTCTTTGACCTTGGCTGCAGCAACTTCTTACTCAACACGTCTCCAGAGGCAAGGGCAACAAAAGCAAAAATGAACTATTGGGACCTCATCAAAATAAAAGTTTTCTTCACAGCAAGGGAAATAACCAGCAAAACTAAAAGGCAACCGATGGGAACAGAAGAATATATTTGCAAATGACATATCAGATAAAGGGTTGGTATCCAAAATCTATAAAGAACTTATCAAACTCAACACCCAAAAAACAATCCAGTGAAGCAAGGAGCTAAAGACATGAACAGACACTTCTCCAAAGAAGACATCCAGATATTGAACAGACACATGAAATGATGCTCAAAGTCACTCATCATCAGCGAAATACAAATCAAAACCATCATGAAATACCATCT